>NC_090324.1:30037828-30338969 GCF_040869045.1 Eurosta solidaginis | reverse complement strand
CAAACTAGTATTCATATAGTATACATCTAGTTGGTTTGACTGCAGGGATACATCTGAAGGAACGTAGATTTTTTTCCAATTGAATTTTATTACTATTTTTGCTTTCATACTTCGGCCATTCTGACTTTATGATTGCCCACAATCATATTAGTTTTGCTTTCTTTTAATGAAGGTGATTATTTAAGAATCCACTTGCGCATATAAGATGCTTCTACAATACCATTGTATGGGAGCTGAGTTATTTAACAATTTTCTATGTCTCTAATCATGTATCTGTCATTTGGTAATACTTTATAGATTACGTATGGCCCTTTGCGAGTCTCAATTAGTTTTTTGTTAACTCCTACCGTGTTGTCAATATTTCTTATAACAACAAATTCCCCCTTTTCATTCACTTTTGCATGTTTACTTCTCTGAAGAAAATACTTAAGATCCCTTTCCTGGTATTTCTGAATTCCACTTGAGGCAACTGATCTAATTTCATTAATACTGATATTACTTGAGTTTTGCCTATTTTCTAATTGTTCACTGAGATAGTCTATGGTAGTACCACTGTGATGGCAGCGTTGGTCAAATGAAAATGCACGAAATATTTTAACGATGCAATGTTTGCAATGGTTTTAATATCTGATAAAAAAGGATGAAATTCAATTTTGGTACAAAGAAAATGTCAAATATAAAGGATAACTTACTTATTCGTGTTCTTCGTTCATTCGTTTCCAAAAGAAAGAGACCGGAAGCGAACGCACGTTATTTTAATGGAAAATATACAGGATTGCACGAATAGTAACAACTAAGAATTACAAATATATACTTTTAAGTGTTGCGATTTAAAAATTCAAAATTAAGATAATATGGACTTAGGTAAAATATGAGTATGAACATCTAGATTCCAACACTAACATCCTCCTCTCCGTGGTTCGGTTCGTTGTCGAGAGAATCACCTTTGACGTCGAGCACAGCAACGACGATGCAGGCCGCCGTAGATTCCCTGCAAGGGTTTTTACGAGCGATGCTTTCTATCGGAACGTGAGTAAGTGGACGAGAATTTACAAGATTCTCTGCCTCAATCAGGAGGCTTTGTAGGGTTTCCACTTGTGGAGCCTTTTCCTTTAGTGCAAATTGTAACACTCGTTTTACCGTTCTAACCATTCGTTCCCGCACTCCGCCGGCCGCAGGGTTTGCCGGGACATTAAAAAACCATTCCACGCCTCTGCGACAGTACTCCTCGCCAATGCCCTTTTCCACCTGAACCCACATTTCTGTACTGGCTCCAACAAAATTTGTTCCTCGATCGCTCCTCATACGGATAGGAACGCCCCTTCGATTTATGAAATTGTGACAGACGATGATTGCAGCGCCAGCTGACAGGTCTTCGGCCAGCTCAAGGTGAATAGCTCTCACTGTAAGACATGTGAATATGGCAACCCATCGATTTTCATGGCGGCGTCCAATGGAAACCATGGCTGGGCCAAAGTAGTCCAGGCCCGTATACGAAAATGGTCTTACAAATGGCGTAAGCCTGTCCCTAGGGAGTTGACCCATTTGCGGAGTTTCGGGTACTGCTGCTTGATTTTTGCACAGCTGACAGCTTGCTTTTATGGACGTTAGTAAGTGACGAATACTCGGGATGCAGTACTTGTAGCGTATTGCAGCAACTGTAGCTTCGAAATGCTGATGGTGGAACATCTCATGGTAATATCTTACTATAAGTCGTGAAAACGGATAACACTTCGGTAATATTATTGGTCGTTTAACTGATGATGGTATACAATTTGCATAGTCTATACGACCACTTAATCGCATAACGCCATCTTCGTCCACCGCCGGACATAATTTGTAAAGTAGACTACCTTCCTTTACCGGCAGCTGACTTCCGGGAATTCGGCTTCCTGAACCAGTCGACAAATAAATGCTTTTGAATTTGGTACACCGAAGTCGGTATTATGTGCTAGAGATTGAAACTTTAGTACTGCACATCGAACCCGTGACATAACCCAAAGAAATTTATGTAGGTTTGTATATTTCGCAAAAGGAATGAAAATATTATGTATCTTAGTAGTATACAATGGCTTAGATCGCAACTTTAGGTCATTTTGCCCTTCGGGGAATTCGTTTGGCATTGCAGGCCAACGATCTTTCTTACACTTCAAAAATTGTGGACCATACACCCATTTGCATTTAGGGTTAAAGACCTTTGGATGAGACGCATCGTCGGCCGGATTTTCACTGCCCGGTACCCATCTCCGGTGATGCCTGGAGTACCTCTGCTATGCGGTGTTATACAAATTGTTTATAAATCGGAGCATCTGACTTTACCCATTGAATTAATGTCCTAGATTCGGTCCAAAATTTGACAACGCTTGGCTTAACGTCGTGACTCTCTATGATAGTTTCCTTTAACCGCACTCCTAGAATAGCTGATTGCAGCTCTAATCGTAGTATCGACAACGACTTAAGAGGACTGTATCTTGATTTTCCTGCAATAAATATTACGTTTATTTGGTCTTTAATGTTTATGCGCCAATAAGCGACTGCTGAAAAGGCAAGCTCGCTTGCATCAGTAAATATATGCAGTTGAATGTCGGGCCTTTATCCAGGAAGTGTGGATGATAGCATCGACTTAGTTTCATATCTTCTATACTGATTAGCCCGTTGTACCATTCAAACCATTTTGCATATATGCCGTCGGGAATTGGCTCATGCCAATCTACGTTTCGTTGCCATAAGCGCTGCAATAAAACCTTGGCACAAATTGTCGCATTGCACAATATTCCGAAAGGATCGAAGATCGATATTAAAAGACTTAGCATTTCACCCATTGTTGGATTTCGAGTGCCGCCTAGTACAGCCTTTGGTACCCTTACGAAAGAAAGATTGAAGCAAAAATAATCTTCTTTCGGACACCAGTGCATACCCAGCACTTTCTCCGTGTTAATTTCACCCTTGCACGTACTTACTTCGTTCAAAATGGTAGCCGCTGAACTACCGGAGACTGATTCCATAATCGTTTCAGAGTTGGAGATAATATTCCTCAATTCAAATCCTCTCAGATCATGTATTTTAATCACCCTATTTGTAACGTTAATAGCTTCTTCAAGTGTATTGAAACTATCAATACAGTCATCAACGTAATGTCGTTCGACTATAGCATCAACCGCCCTTGGATCAGTGCACCGATACTTTTCAGCATTCAGGTTTTTTACGTATTGTTTTGAGTACAGTGAACTGATCGAAACGAAAGTCATCACGCGCATTATATACACGTCTGGCGGACTGTCACTGTAACCTCATCTCCATAGGAAACGCTGAGAATTCTGATCCTCATTTCTTATTAGCACCCTATGAAACATTTCTGGAATGTCGCCGCAGCAGCTACCCTTCCCTGTGGAAATTGAAATAAAATGGACAAAAGTGATTTAGGTTGATACGCTATTGGACTCTTCATTAACGCACTATTCAATGATACACCACTTATTTAAGCGGCGGCATCAAAAACTAGTCGACGCTTGTTCCCTTTATTGGGGTTGCTTGCTTCAAAATGCCGTAAATACCACGTACGATTGTCGACTATGTTTGCCTCTGTTTCTGACAGCTTCCATGCATAATCTTTGCTAACATATTCTTTTATTTTACTACAATACCAATGACAATATTCAGCATCATTTGACATTTTATATTAAATTCTCTGTAAACGTTTTACTGCGGCGTTATAACTCTCCGGGAATAAAATTTGGTCATTGCACCACAACAATCCAGTCTCATATCTGCCGTTCCTTTATTCTGTTGTGTTTTTTAGCAATTCTTCTGCTCTGATGTCTGCGTCGGATTGAACTACTGGCAATATTTTTACTTCAAATTGTTCAGTTGTAAAATACTCTGCGATTTTGTTATTAAATTCATGCCATTCAGGCATTTCGTAGTCCACATGAGCGACAACATTATAGTTGATAATTGATCATTCGACCCGAAAATATTCCATCCTAATTTTGTTAAATGAGCTGCAAATCCATCGTCGATATTTGTAATATTCATTGGCCTTATTAAATTTTTATGTGGCAATCCAATTAATAGCTGTGGAGTTGCATTTATGTAGTCAAACATATTTGCTTTCATCAGCTGTTCGTGCCGAGAAGTGAATTTGCATAGATTCAAACTTTGTTGTGGCAAATATAAGTTTTTTGTTGTTCGAACATCCCTCATTTCATAATTTGTGGATCCAACAAAGTTGCCGGCTATTTCGAAAGACACTCGCCGTGATTGTTCACTTGTTGTCTGGTTGCCGATCTACTTTAATCGAAGTAAATCGGATTTCCCTCTCACACCAATAGCATTAGCAACGCTTTCTTCAAGCAATGATATTTTTGCTCCTTCATCTATGAACGCAATGGTATTCGCCTCCCCTTTGGGACCTTTTAAAGTGACAGGTAAATATTTCAGCTGTGTTTGTGGTTGTTGTTGGCATGGCGCGTTCAATGTTTGAGGCGAACCTTTCGAAATTTGAAAGCAGCGGACCGTCGCTACTGACTTTTGTTCGGTGTTGCTACATTTATTTTTATTTGTATCTGCGTTTGGTTTGTGCGACATTCTATTGTGGAATCTATCACACGATTGTAATCAACATACACGGCACTTTGAACATTGTTGCAGATTATGACCCGATTGCAGACAAGTAAAACATAGATTATGTTTTTTTACTATGTTCCATCTGGACGAAAAATCTGCCGCTTTGAACTTTTCGCATTTAAAAAAATATAGTCTTTCGCTGCACAATAAGGACTTTTGATCGTCTTTGCTAATTGACAAAACTGTCTTTGTTGGGGTCTTACTTTTCAAGCCAGGTTGTTCAATCCAAGAAAATTGTTTTGCAGGCATGACGTCAGTAGCCATTGAAACATATAAGGCGACTTGTTGTAACCAATTACAAAATTCCCTGACTGTTGGTTATTGTTGCCTCAAAGTTAGTAAATGAGGCGTCCATTCTTCCCTCTTGTTGAATGGTAACTTGCTCAATAACTCGTCAAGTAATATGGGGTTGTTTAAGTGAGGTGTAGCTCCTGAACTTTCAAGGAAAACGGTCAAATTCGTGACCATTGTACCAAATTTAAACATGTTGGAAATCTGTCCGCTAGTGACGGCAGGGTATGCTCGCGCTTATGCGATTTGGCTACGGACAAGTAATTCTGGCCACCCGTAATGGTGCTTAAGAGAGCTCATAACAGCATTGACATCCAAGGGATGGATTAAAAGCGATTCTACTTGCTGACGTGCCTTACTTTTCAATGCTTTTTGCATAAGAAGCAAATGTTCTAATTCAGTGTACGCATATAGTATGGAGGTTTCCCTGAAGGCCACCGAAAACATTGGCCACTCTTCTGGTGAGTCGTGAAATTCAGGCGGCTAGTGCACCTTGCGAGTGTGTGGATGACTTGTGCCAAAGGCTGGATACATTGTATGCACCATAGGCGGCGCGGTATTCCAGTTACTTGTAATGACGTTTGTATTTTGCAAAGGAATGCTAGTGAAATTCTAGAAATCTCCGTTGGCAGAGGAGGCATATAACAGGGTACAGGTGCGAAGGCTGCTATAAGCAAACTCGCTGATGGGGTTAACGTGGGCATGATTATACGTGGTGTAGGTATAGGTGCCGTTGGCAAAGACACCACAGTTGACGTTGGCGCTGGCAGCACTATTTATTGATACGGCAGTGTATGCGTTGGTAGACGATACATTTTGTGAAGTAAAATATGAATAATTTGTGGTTAGGTTAGCTACTATGCTGGTGGCAGGGGTATTGGCGGATTCAGCTTCCGCAATTTTGGAGTTTTCTATTGATAAGTTACTTACGGCTTGTTGGCGCTTTATTACGTCCTGGAGTTGGAGTTTCTCCTTCTCTGACGACGCTAAAAACATTTGTAGTTCGCTTATTTGTTTTAGTAGATCATTTACGTTTGTTTCGCTAGGGGTGACTGTAATATTAAGTTCGTCGCCACTGCTTTCGCTGCTGTTGGACATTGTTTTTACGTTTGGGGTTTCTTTGATGCTGCGAAGGTTATAGTATTGGATTTTATCAGGCTTGTGTTCACCAATTTGTGATCTTTTCATTGAAACCATCGAGATTCACAAATTGAATAAATATTAAAAGATATTGTGACAGCAGCGTTGGTCAAATGAAAATGCACGAAATATTTTAACGATGCAATGTTCGCAATGGTTTTAATATCTGACAAAACAGGATAAAATTCAATTTTGGTGCAAATAAAATGTCAAATATAAAGGATAACTTACTTATTCGTGTTCTTCGTTCATTCGTTTCCAAAAAAAAGAGACCGGAAGCGAATGAACGTTATTTTAAAGGAAAATATACATGGCTGCACGAATAGTAACAACTAAGAATTACAAATATATCGATACTTTCAAGTGTTGCGGTTTAAAAATTCAAAATTAATAATATGGACATAGGTAATATATGAGTATGAACATCTAGATTCCATCAGTAACACCCACGTTGGCTAACCCCGAATAAGTTGAGATGGTGTATACTTTGTGGAGCTATGTTTGGAGTTATTCAACGTAAATTCGACCTCGACTAACATCTTGCTCCAATCAGCGTGATTGGTTGGTTGGTGTGCTGCCCGGCTATGGAGCCGGGCCCAAGTAGCGCTCTAGGCGCCGTTTTGATGCACTTTCTCCTGGAACCAATTATATTTTTAGCTGATGTACCCTGCTTATTTTTTACTCAAACCACTTGGTTAAAACAATATACCTACTGATGTCCTTGATGCGGCAGTTTGACACCGCCCTTAAGTCCGGCAACACATAGCTGCCTAGAGTTCGGGACCGAAAATTCGCGAGGGCTGGGCACTCGCAGAGGAAGTGAGTAACCGTTTCCTCGCACCCTCCTGTCTACAGCTCCTACACTTCTCATTGTAGGGGATACCCATTCTACTCGCATGTGGGCCAATCGGCCAGTGCCCTGTAATATTGGCCGTTATTCTGTATATTTCTTTCCTAGACCTATTTAGTAGATCATCGTTTATTTTCTGGTTGCACTCTGACCAGATTAGTTTGGTGATTCTACAGGTGTCCATAGAGTACCAATCATGTATTGCTATTTTCCTAAGATAGCTGAGAATCTCTCTTTTAATTGATGTGCGTGGTCGATGCACCGAAACTGCTTCCGTAATGTCTAACGATACTCCTGCCATTGCTATTTCATCAGCTTTTGTTGCCTTCAATGTTCCTGTGGCCGGGTACCCAGCTGAGTGTGATAGCTGCCTGGTTAGCTTCTTTACGTAGCACCCTCTTACAGTTATCGACGGCTTTAGCGGATGTGTACGGTGATTCTAGCGCTTTGAGCGCTGCTTCACTGTCGGAGTATATGACTACCTCACCGTCTATCCGGTTATGCAGCAGGAAGATGCAGGCTCTCTCTATTCCTTGCAGCTCTGCTGGGAAGATACTAGCTGTGTTTGGAAGACGAATGAGGATTTCGACTTTTAGTTGGTTGGAGAAGACGCCTGCGCCGACGCCGCAGTGGTTAATTTGATTACTTAGTTTCGCCAGCATTCTCCTCAATGTACTATTAACCCTCTCTACCTGTCCATTAGCCTGAGCTGAAGCAACTGCAATTTTTACCATCACAATATTCAATTTTAAAAGATGCGACGTAATATCAAGTGAAGTAAAACACTTTCCTTGGTCACTGATTATTCGTTTGGGTGTACCTACTATAACTGGTAAAATACTTTTCTAAACATGATATTACATCCTTCGTACTAGTTGATTTAACAGCGAATTACTTTACAAATTTTGTAAGTGCATCAATAACAATAAATATATGCTTGCGTTGCGAATCTATTGAAGGTAGTGGTCAAAATAATCCACATGTAATGTATTGAACGGCACTGGTTCTTTTGCAATATTATGGAGGTTTCTTTCATATATTCGAACTGGCGTGGAACACATTATACATTTAATACAATTATTTATATAGTTTACAATTTTTTCTTTCATACCTGCAAACCATTAAAACTTTCGAATTTCTCCATATGGCTTTTCTATGCCTAAATTACCTATTTTTTCATGATTAAGACGCATTATATTAGATTCCATTTCCGGAACATATAACTGGAGGAAACATGATTTTATGGTTTGCTTGGTTGAGCTTATTGGTCGTCTAAATAAGCAAAATTTGTTTTTGTTTAATATGCTTCAACCCGTTTCAACGCTTCATGCGTCATCCACAGGAAGCTATTTATTGAAATATTTTAATAGTTTAACAATTTTTTAACAACAAACATGAAATTATTACTTACATTGATTAATTTACATAAATAGTATCACATTTTTTTAACACTGTGTACAGAATACATATATATAGGTATCTTAATGTTGACATTTACTTGTTTTATTTTCTTTTTGCACAACCGCAGTATAGACATTACTTATGTTCTTTATATCTTCTTTGAAGTTCATTACCTTGTTTATCTTTTGCTGTGTTCTTAAGCTTTCTAAAATTAGTCTTGTCTTTTCTCTTTTTTCTATATCTAATATTTGTGCATGGTCAAAGTCCGCTATATGGTTACACTTAGTCAAGTGTTGCGCGAGAGCTGTGGTCATTTTCTTGTTTTTTGCATCTGCTCTGTGTTCGTTTAGCCGAATACCCAGTTGTCGCTTTGTTGTGCCCACATAGTACTGATCGCATTTTTCCTCATCTTTGCCGTTGCACTTTATTTGGTACACTACGTTATTTTGTTGCTCTTTTTCCACTTTGTCTTTTGTTTTGGTAAAAATATGGACAAAATACTTGACAGCAGCATAGCTGAGCTTAACGCAAATGACATATATATCAAATACATAAATAAGTATGTAGATGATATAATCATAAAGAGAAAGAACGTGGAAGAAATTTTAAGAGTATTGAACGCACAGCATAATAGTATAAAATTCGAGGTAGAAAAAGAGCAAAAAAATAAAATAGCCTTCCTAGACTTACAAATAATTAGATATAATAAAAAACTATTAACGAATTGGTACGCAAAAACCATTGCATCAGGAAGAATTATTAACTACCATTCGAACCATCCGTACAATCAAAAACTAAATACAGCGACAAGCCTTATTAGAAAAGCCATAACGCTTACCGACATCGAATTCATGGCAGAAACCCAAAACATTATAAAAAGTATTTTATTTTAAAACAGCTATCCCCAGAAGCTCATTGGCAGGCTTCTAGAAAATACAAAGGAAAAATACGCAAAGAGGAAAAGGAAACATCTAATTGTGAAAGGGGAAAAAACCAAAAATTTATCGGAGTAACATTTATACCGGGCTTAACGGATAGCAAAATACTCAAAAAAACCATAAAAACTAAAAAATATAAATTACGCCCACAAACCTAACAACACTATGCGACATGTTTGTATCAAAACAAAGGACAAAGTGGAAAAAGAGCAACAAAATAACGTAGTGTACCAAATAAAGTGCAACGGCAAAGATGAGGAAAAATGCGATCAGTACTATGTGGGCACAACTAAGCGACAAATGGGTATACGGCTAAACGTACACAGAGCAGATGCAAAAAACAAGAAAATTACCACAGCTCTCACGCAACACTTGACTAAGAGTAACCATATAGCGGACTTTGACCATACAGAAATATTAGATATAGAAAAAAGAGAAAAGACAAGACTCATTCTAGAAAGCTTAAGAACACAGCAAAAGATAAACAAGGTAATGAACTTCAAAGAAGATATAAAGAACATAAGTAATGTCTATACTGCGGTTGTGCAAAAAGAAAATAAAACAAGTAAATGTCAACATTAAGATACCTATATATGTATATGTATTCTGTACACAGTGTTAAAAAAATGTGATACTATTTATGTAAATTAATCAATGTAAGTAATAATTTCATGTTTGTTGTTAAAAAATTGTTAAACTATTAAAATATTTCAATAAGTAGCTTCCTGAAGATGACGCATAAAGCGTTGAAACGCGTTGAAGCAAATTAAACAAAAACAAATTTTGCTTATTTAAACGACCAATAAGCTCAACCCAGCAAACCATAAGATTTAAAATTGGTCCAAACAAACTCTTTAAGAAACATGATTTGCTTTGTCGAAAAACTATACGGTCTTGTAATATTCTACAATTTCCGTTTCTAAGCGATTTCGCAGTTTTAAACTGTGTACGTCTATATTTTGAACTGCTCGTATCATGAAGTCTAAGTCATTCATATCCGCTGGAGTAACTACCCTGCAGTCAAAAGCCAAAGTATTCAGCAAACATTCTAGTTCATTAACTAGAATTTTGTGGGTTTATTCATACTAGTCAGCTTTTGAATAGTTCATTGACTATAATTTTGTGGTGTTATTCATACTAGTTAGTGTATGAGTAGTTAATTGACTAGAATTGTGTGGCGTTCATCATACTGGTCAGTTTTAGAATGGTTCATTGGCTATAATTTTGTGGTGTTATTAATACTAGTTAGTATTTAAATAATTCATTTGACTAGAATTTCGTCTGTCGGCTCGAGGAAATGCGCGAGTGCTTTCTGTAACCAATTTGCAATGCATACTTCAGTTGACAATGCTAGATATCGTCCAAATCAACGGGCACATAAACACACGCATGACGAGTCAACCCTCGCCGTTACCTCAACAGAGGTTAAGGAAGTTATTGAAAAGGCCAAGCCATCCATATCAATAGTCCCAGACGGAAGACCTATACCGATGCCAAAACACCTGTGCCATGAGGGCATCAGTAGTCCAGGACATTTTTTCTACTTGTCGTTAAAAGCCTATGCCTTTCCAGAATAACAGATAAAGACCGGAAACCCAGCCAGTATCTACCGATATTATCCCTTTATTCAGTAACGAAAACGTTTAAAGCCGTTATGATTCCCTCAATTAAATGAAATTGTGCGGTTATCCAGCCATAAGCATGGCTTCCGTCAAGTGCATATAACTACCACCATTCTGAACTCCATTAACACTCATAACAGGACGGCGCTAGTGCAGCTTGGCCTGTTTTTACACAGTCAACCACTACTGGTTCGTCCCTTCTCCGTTAGATAGATAGATAATTTATTGAGGATTGCACTGCGACCTTTGGTCAGCACCTCATCCCATCCGAATTCCATCATAAACCCTAACAGTTCTCTTGGCTTGAGGGATTTAATGTGGGAATGTTCTGGCCATGGTGAACCCATAAACTTAGCCCTGCGTCTTGAGATTGCGTCACATTCGTGTGTTATTCCGTTACTTTTTATACTCAGTTGAGCAGAGCTCACAGAGTATATTAAGTTTGATTGGATAACGGTTGGTTATACATATATAAAGGAATCGAGATAGATATAGACTTCCATATATCAAAATAATCAGGATCGAAAAAAAATTTGATTGAGCCATGTCCGTCCGTCCGTCCGTCCGTTAACACGATAACTTGAGTAAATTTTAAGGCATCTTGATGAAATTTGGTATGTAGGTTCCTGAGCACTCACCTAGGTGAAGTATCTCTATTAGTAATACCCGACGTATAGATGTATGTGTATACATGGGTGCTGGGTAGATTCAGTACTCCTCTAAGGGAGCCTCGGACAAGAGTCCTAGCGACCATGAGCGGTGTAGTGAAGTCCACCGTTGCATTCGGCTCGGCACCCCAATCAGGAGGCGGGGGAGGGAGATGCTCATCGGCCGCCCTGAGTGAACTGTCCGCGCCTCATTCCATCCCCATTTGTTGCTGGGTAGACCCAGTACTCCTCTAAGAGAGCCTCGGACAAGAGTCCTAGCGACCATGCAGTAAGGTCCACCGTTGCATATGGCTCAGTACTTCACCTAGGGAGCGGGGGAGCGGGATGATCCTCGGCAACCCTGGGTGAATTGTCCGCGACAAATGCCACCCGTATTGATATGTATTTGGCCTGGCACGTCCCTCAAGTGGAGCCCAGGACTGGTCCTGGACGCGCCTTGGGGGAACTACCCGTGCCCATCCGTCCTTCAAGGTAGAAGGGGATCGTATCCCCTCCTACCCCGTGGGACGTTGTGCAAAGGTAGGTTTCCCATAGGTGGGGAGGGGGACCGTGAGCCCGATAGGTTCGCTGAGAGTCTTCCCCGTTCACCTTGGGACACCTTTGATACCTACCATTGTAAGTTGGCCTCAGTCTTACTTACCTAGGTGAAGTATGCAGTGAGTAATGGCGTTTGCCATTTCATACTTGATAGCGTATAAAATTGTTAAGAATTCAGCTCATCAATAACTCCTCGTTATGATAGCGAATGAAAAATGTACGCCAGATAGTCAGTACCACACGTGCTGTGTATGTTTGGTTGTTCATTGTTGGTACTTGGCATACTATGTGCGGGTGGTTGTTCGCTGTGCAAGGCGATCGTAAGGTATGTATATTTAATTGGCATGTTATGTGCGGATGGTTGTTCGCTGTGCAAGGCGATCGTAGGGTATGTATATTTTAATGGCATATTATGTGCGGACGGTTGTTCGCTGTTGGTGCTTGGCATACCATGTGCGGGTGGTTGTTCGCTGTGCAAGGCGATCGTAGGGTATGCATATTTAATTGGCATATTATGTGCGGATGGTTGTTCGCTGTGCAAGGCGAACGTAGGGTATGTATATATTTAGTGTTAGGGTATGTATATATTTAATGTTAGGGCTGTGAGTAGGTTATTGTGACGTAGCATTTTGCTACGTTACAGTCCCCCTCCACTTCAGGAAAAAAAGCTTTGGCGTTCGGTATATTTTACCACCTCGGAGGTATTGTCCTGTATTTCCCTTTATTCATATATTTACTTATATATATATATATATATATATGTTTTTTTTTCTAAACTTGTATATAAATCAGCATAAAAAAACATTGTACATTGTATTATTTTTTGGTTATGCAAAAAAAAAATCTTTTTTAGCTAAATACTAATTAATTGAAATTCATGTGTAAGTCTCCTTTTTTTCTTTTGTAGGAGTGTTTGTATAAAGTTGAATATTTTGTTTGAAAGGTATTTTGCAGTAAAACAAATGGGTATATATTTGACAAATATATTTTTTTCCTAGTTTTAGAGGTAAATTTTTAAAAAAGATTTGTGACAATGATTTGCTCAAGCTAACAATAAAGTCGCAACGGCATATTATGCGGTTTTAGGAATGGTGTGTATTACTAAGAAAATAGATCTCTTTCTCCACGTGTGGTTTTTTTTTTTTTTTTTTTTTTGTAGTAACAATTCATATAAAAGTATACTCTTTTCTTCTTACTAGTAGCGTGTATAAAAGCATTTTTTATCATTGTGTATGACTTTATATAAATAAAAATAGAAATTTAAATCCTTTGTTTTCTAAGGTTGCATGGATTTTTGTTTTTTGTTTTTTTTTACAATTTTTACCATGCAATAAAATAAATTTAAAAAAAATAATTAAAAAAATATTGAATGCATCGTAACCTAAGACTACGGTGGTGCCCAGGTTAATCCTTATATTTCATTATTCTCTTGTGCCCCGCGATCTTCACTAAAGCGTGGTCCGCTTCCATCTGCGTGCAGTACTCATGCTTTTTGTCTTATCGAAAGTGCCATTAGGGCGTATTCGTCTTTGGTCGCTTCACGCTGTCTAATTTTTTGAATGTTTTCTCTTTTTGATTTTCGCTTATCTTTTCCGGTGCCTCTGTTTCGGTGGGTCGAGCTATTTCGTCTTCTACCTTTTTACGGTCGGTTGTGTTGTCTGCGCACTCGCTTATGCTTAGCAGCGGGTGTACTGTTTGCATCAAGTTGGGATAAAGCCGTGAAATATTTGTACTCGCTGTATTATCGTCTTGTTGGGTGGCCATAGCCATTAGTTTACCTTTTGTGGCGAATCCGGCGGGACTGGTTGGCGCATCGTAATCTGTAATGATAAGAGTAGATTTATGTACGTGTTGTGTTAGGTGGTGATATTACTGGTTCGGCCGTGAGTGGGCGTTTGTCGGCGTAGGGTTTTAAGTCCTATATATGTGTATGTGCTGTCCGTTTGTGATGCTCTTCGGTGTGTTTCAGCTGGACGGTATTGGATGATATGTATTTTTCTACCACATAGGGTCCGGAGAATTTTGGTGCTAATTTTTGTGTAAATTGATTGACCGCGGAGGAGAGCGGATGCTCTCGTTTCATCACCTTTTCCCCAACCTGTGGTTTCCAGGGTCTACGGCGCAGATCGTAGTATTTTTTCTGCGTCTTGGCTGCTTTAGCCAGATTCTTCTTGATCTCTTCCCATAGGTCGGTTATTGTTGGGGATACGGTCGGTGATTCTTCGGGGACGGCGCCTTCGGTGCGTATTTGCTGGGCTGTCGCGATGTTTTTTCCAAAGTTGATTTCAGCAGCCGATGCTGGGTTGCTTCGTGATGTGCTGTGTTCATATTGAAAACGATTTGCGGGATTTCCCTGTCCCAGGTGCGGTATGATCGGCTCTTGATTACCTTGTTAGCTCTTTCGGTCGGGTTTTCGTGGGGGGGGGGATACGGCTGTGAGTTTGTGGGTTATTCGATGTTCGTCGACTTCAGCATTTATTACCTGTTGCATCGCTGATTTCCGTGGGTAATATAGCTGTTTTAGCGGGCGATCATGTTTCAGCGAGATTACATGTCCTGCTGCCCTGCTGGGACCAGTTATTCCCCCGAATATCCGTTGGTGGTGGTTTAAAAAAACTGCGAGTTCGGCGCTTTGAGTTGCTCTTGAATGCTTTCCTTCTGTCACGGTACTTAATTTTGCAATTATGGTGTTCTGTCACCTACGTAGGTGAGCGTTGCCCCGGTGTCCACCAAGGCTGGGACGTTTAACCCTTCGATGGTGAGTTTGACGTAGTGACGGCCATCCATTTTTTCATTCGGCGGTTGTTCTTCGGTGGCTGCTGGTTGTGGTATTTTCCGCGCCGTAGCCTGACGGGAGTCAAGGTGCTCGCCTTATCGCACCTGCAGTCTCTAGACAGGACTTTGTCCCGGCCACATCTGGGGCAAAATAGTCCTCGGGCTCTTCGGCTTATGTCCTCGTTCCTTGCATCTCCAACAGGATTCCTCTCGGCTATATTCTTCGGTCAACGGTGATAAATAATGTGCTATTTGTCTGCTTTGTCTGGTGGCCTCCAATTGTAGCAGCTCGAATTCGTCGGTGAGCTCCATCAGCTCTTCATTAGTTCGGAACTCGCTACGTTTTGCGAATAACCGGTATTCGACGCGAATCCCGTCGTAAATGCGTTCCAGGTGGTTCTTTCGTGACATAATTGGATGTTGTCTGATCATGGTTTCCATGGCGAGAATATAATCCTTTGCCTTTTCTCGCCCCTGCTGTCTCCTCTGGCGTATGGCGTTCTCTAGTTGGTGTAGATGCCGTCTGGGTAGGAAGAATTGCTCGACCGCTGTGCGGAACTGTGCCCACGAGAGTATCTCGGCTTTGCGTACACGGAACCTTGCCGCGCAACGTCTCTGGCAGCGTTGGGAGTAATCTGTCCAATGGAATGCTATAGCACCCAGCCAGCTCCTCAATTCTCTCCAAAAAGGCGTAAAGCGTTTCTCCACCCGTGAAATGGACATCCCATCGGTGGACCGTATTCATTACTTCGGCGTCGGTTAACTCGGTACGGTGGTGACGGTCGTTGATTGGCCTTAGCAACTGCAGACGGTGTAGTCACATGGATAGAGGAAGTGTGGTCGAGGGGGGTTTTAATTTGGCTATTCTCTTCTGCTTTGATTTCGTCTTCAACCTCTCTCAGTAAATTTTCAGTTGACTTGCGATTTCGCTTTGCCTTGACGAAGGCACTGAGCGCTATGCGTAGCTCAGCGACAGTGCTGCCGTTAACGAATATCCGGTATCTCTTGCACTGCTCGATGAGTCTCTCTTTCTTCAGCGAATATATCCAGTTCAAGCTGTCGGTATTCAATAGGTTGGTGTTGTCCTCTGATTGTGGTTGCGTGTTTGGTGGCCCATCTCCCGGCGGGCTGGTGATTGTTGTTGCTTTTACACTTTCCTCTCCGGAGATGGGTCCCTGCTGGGCGCCATTTTTGAGGTGGGTTTTGTCGAAGGCTGAGGTAAGCTCAGCCGCTCCAGGGTCAGGCGAAGGTCCCACTAACCTTTACCAATTAATAACACAAGTAGTTGTTGTTTTGTTCCGAACACGCACACACACACGATGCGGCTTTTGCCTTCCGATGCCGGCAGCCTTTGATCCCAGAGGGAGAGGGAGAGGGATATAGAGAGAGAGATGCCAGGGATGATAGCGCAGGAGCGGCGGAAAGATGGCAGTGCGGGTCGCGGTTCTCAGGGAACGGTGGTGATAATCCTCAAGTATCTTACCCCAGAGAAAGCTTACGGATTGGTTCAGGCGGGTTGCGGTGGTACTCCTATGGACAAAGATAGGTGGCGGCGGGCAGTAAGGGCACAATTTGACCTAGCTGAAGTATCTCTATTAGTAATACCCAACGTATAGATGTATGTGTATACATGGGTGCTGGGTAGATTCAGTACTCCTCCCATGGGGCCTCGGACAAGAGTCCTAGCGACCATGAGCGGTGTTGCGAAGTCCACCGTTGCATTGGTCTCGGCACCCCAATCAGGAGGCGGGGGAGGGAGATACTCCTCCGCCACCCTGAGTGAACTGTCCACGCCTCATGCCATCCCCATTTGTTGCTGGGTAGACCCAGTACTCCTCTGAGAGAGCCTCGGACAAGAGTCCTAGCGACCATGAGTGGTGTAGTAAAGTCCACCGTTGCATATGGCTCCGCACTTCACTCAGGGAGCGGAAGAGCGAGATGATCCTCGGCAACCCTGGGTAAACTGTCCGCGACAAATGCCACCCGTATTGATATATATTGGGCCTGGCATGTCCCTCAAGTGGAGCCCAGGACTGGTCCTGGACGCGCCTTGGGGGAACTACGCGTGCCCATCCGTCCTTCGAAGGGAGCGTACCCCCTCCTACCCCGTGGGATGTTGTGCAAAAGTTGGTTTCCCATAGGTGAGGGGGGGAGATCCATAAGCCCGATGGGTTCGCTGAGAGTCTTCCCCGTTCACCTTGGGACCCCATTGATACCTACCATTGTAAGTTGGCCTCAGCCTTACTTACCTAGGTGAAGTATGAAGTGAGTGATGGCGTTTGCCATTTCATACTTGGTAGCATATAAAATTGTTAAGAATTCAGCTCATCAATAAGTCCTCGCTATGATAGCGAATGAAAAATGCACGCCAGATTGTCAGTACACCACGTGCTGAGTATGTTTGGTTGTTCACTGTTGGTACTTGGCATACTATGTGCAGGTGGTTGTTCGCTGTGCAAGGCGATCGTAGGGTATGTATATTTAATTGGCGTATTATGTGCGGATGGTTTTTCGCTGTGCAAGGCGACCGTAGGGTATGTGTATATTTAGTGTTAGGGTGAGTAGGTTATTGTGACGCAGCATTTTGCTACGTTACACTTTTTTTAATTTTAAAATGTCATACTGTTTGCGTAAAACTAATATATCTTCATCCAAAGCATTGGACATTTTGTTCAAATCAAATCTATTTGCGGCGCACAGTGTACAAAATTCGAAATTAGGATGACAAAAATCATAACTTGAAAACTAACGGATATAAAATTATGAATTTTTGCACATATCATTTTTGTGGTGAAAAGTAGGTTCAGGAAAAATATTTTATAAATCCGCCCACTGCCACGCCCACTTCCCATAGGAACTACACATTGGAAATATTTGAACACGTCAATAATGTATGTATACCGTTGCATACAATGAAAAAACAAAATAAACTAAGAAATTAGTTTTTTATTAGACAGAATTTTTGCGAAGCAGTTTAATTCACATCAAATTCAATATTTAATAATGGGTTTTTAAGCAATTTTAATATATCTGAAGTAATGGCTCCATGCATCGTCTTTTGAGATTTCCCTAAGTTAGAAATGTATGGATCAGACGAAATTAGAAGTCTTTTTAGTAAATCGTTGTTTGGGTTCGAGAATTTTTTCGTGTGAACTCCAATCTGTAGCGTTTATTGCCCTTATTTCTCGATTCTTGGGCTTCTTCAGATAATTGGCCCATAGGAAGTATGCAGTGATCAATTACAATATTGCCATGACAGAGTAATTTATGTACCGTAAGTGGCATATAATACAATGGATAAAGTTTTAAATATAGGTCTTTAGTTTCAGACGCACAAAGATCAAACACCTCTGCCTCAAAGGAATATCCCGACACTAAGCATTCTAATACCACATGAAATCGTTGCAACAGCTTCAAATTTATTCCGTTTATTTCTGCTGACTTTTCTGAATTTCTAAACAAAAAAACCGTCTATCGGTATTGCTGTCATTGTGTTTCTACATGATTGCTTTGGCAATATTTGCATTTCCGATCAAAATTTCTCCTGAATAATAGTTTTCCTCCGCTGTACCTTGCATTTATTTTCTGATCCCCGAACTTGCCATGATTTAATTTCCAACCTATAAGCTATATGCAACAAACATTTCATAAATCTTATCCGCGAGTGTAACGGTGACAAGCCAAATTCAAAAAGTTGAGGATCAATGGTTTTTTTTTATAAAATTGACTTACTTTTTATATAAATTGACACTTACAAGTGTCCCTAATTTCGTGGTACTAAGGATTTTTCTGACTTTCTACCTCTGTTGCGTTAAAACAAATGAAGGAAAACTGAAAAAGTAAATTTTTCCCATTTAGTTGATCAATCGAGATAAGTTGCCACCTTCTTTCAAGCAAAACTAACAAATGTTTTAATTTATATAAATCAAAATGTGTGAGTACCTCAAATGTACCTAATTTCGTAGCAAACATTTTCTGATGTACCTAATTCCGTGGTAAAGCGTCCCTAATTTCGTGGTATTTAGTTAAACTCCAATTTTATGGAAAAATAGTTATAATTGATTTCAAACGAAAATTCCTAAAGATACACAAATTGATTTACTGAAATTCATATTCAGAAATTTAAAATTTAAAACTATTTTTTTTTATTGTTATTCTATTTATGAAAAGAAAGAGGTTTAAAACCAAAATAAATAAGTAAAAAAAATTAGTTTAATGTACGTTCTTTTCAAATACTTTTTATTTTTATTTTTTTTGTTGTTGCTTTCTTTTTGATTTTTTTTGTCTTTTTTTCTAATTTTTTGTATTTTTTTATTAAATCTACGATTTCTTAGAACTTTAGACATTATTGATGTGAAATAAGTAACATTAAATGAAAAAGGTTTAAAACAAAAATAAACAATAAAAAAAATTTATTCAATTGATGTAACTTGTTAGTTTTCTAAAAATTACTTTTATTTATTATTACTAAAAATGTTTTTTTTTTATTTTTGTTTTTTATGTTTTGCATTAGTGACACCATTAAGCGCTTTTTCAAATCTTCTTTCGGTGTGGTAGGCGCAGCAAGCTACCATCACACCCCGGCGGCCGATGAGATAAGAGATCGCAAAATACCAGTAAATGTTTTCTTTTTTTTTCAGATTATCTTAAACAAAAATAATAATTTAACATTAGTTATTATTAACTAGTATTACTGAATTCATTGGCGCTTAACCGTTTAAACGGTTATAGGCATCCAACAAAGCTTCTACGCTGAGCCAACTGGCGCCAATTGGACACACCAAGGGGGTTCAAACCTTTTACCACCTGGTCCTTCCGCCGTCTTCCTCTGCTTCCATAAGCGGGCTCCGATAAAAATACTTTCTTAGTCGGAGCGTTCATCTTTCATTCGCATAACGTGGCCTAGCCCACGTAGCAGCTGCGTTTTAATTCGCTAGGTTGATCTCTGCGCAAAGCTCGTACAGCTCATCCTTAAATCTTCTTCGGCACCCACCATTGCCTATGCGTAGAGCTCTATAAATCTTTCGAAGAACTTTTCTCTTGAACACTCCCAGAGCCCCTGCATGTGATGTTGTCATAGTCCATGCTCCTGCAACATATAGCAGGACGGGTGCGGTAAGTGACTTGTAGAGCATGATGTTCGTTCGCCGAGAGACGACTTTACTTTTCAATTGCCTACCTAGTCCAAAGTAGCATTTATTGGCAAGAGTGATTCTTCGCTGGTTTCAGAGCTGATGTTGTTGCTAATGTTAATGCTGGTTCCCAAATAAACGAAGTCTTTTACTATTTCGAAACTTTAATGGTACATGTAATCGTGCATTTATGCTAATGCCTCTACTTGGAAGCACTGCAATACGATATGGCATGCCAGCTGACTGGTCGTGAAAAATCATTTTTTTTATTCTCGGCTTTTAACTCATGCAGTCATAAAATTAAGAAAAATAAAAGTTAATAAACGTTAACAATTAAAAATCGCGCTAAAGTCGCGCCTACCATTTCAATTTTATGGAAAACTGCGGGTAAGCAAAAGGCTGCGGGTAAGCTGATCAGGTGGAATGTAGCATATTTGGACTGCGGGTAAGCTGATGAACGTAAAGGAGTTGTTTTACATCCAAGCTGATCAACCCAAAGGAGTTGCTTCGGCGGTTTACAAAACTATGACTGCCAACAGTAGCGTGGTTTCAAAGGGTCATATATACGCTGAATCTGCTCGATGACAGCAGGTATTTCGTTTTGTCCTCATTCACCATCAAACCCATTTTCCGCTTCTCTTTCAGGTTTGGAGTAAGCAGAACTTGCGGCGCGGGTGTTCAGGCAGATTATATCAAGCCATCATCAGACGTTAGTATTTGCATGCTTCTACATAATATTTTTCCAGAGCGGTTAAGTTATGCAGCTAGTATAATTTGCTCCAGCATCAAATTAATGAAATCGCACGATAAGGGGGTCACCCTGTCTGAAATCTCGTTTAGTTTCGAACGGCTCTTAAGGGTCCTTCCCAATTCTGACCGAGTTGATTGTGTTGCTCAACGTCATTTTTCACAGCCATATAAGTTTTACGGATATTTAGAGGTACTAAGATTTTTTTTTTTTTAATTCAGGAGAGTCTTTAGTTGTTCCATGTGAAAATTTTAAGCCGAATTTCAAAAGCAACGAATATTGATTATGATTTTTTGCCTGGACCTGAGGAGACAATAAAAACATCAAACAAAAATGTATGTTTACATGAATCCGAAATCGTAAAGGTTTCGTGGTGACAGGTTCATCTTCAAAAATTCTTCCAACAATACCACCAACTCTGTATCAAACTACAGATTATTTAAGCGACTTCGATATCGGTACCGCGAATAATGAGTTTTTGCGATCTGAAGAAACAACGAAATAATTCGTCGAGGTCATCAAAAGTGTCATGTTATTTTTCCACGTGATTGTCATGACGAGGCATTTCCTACCTCGTTTTTAAATAGAATCTTGCCAAATGGAGAGAAAGTGGAGCGTGACTGGTTAGTGTGGAGTGCATTGCTACTGGCTTTTTATTGCTTACCATGTCGTCTATTAAGCACCATTACTTTAAATCGATCTAAATTTTGTTCTGCGGATTTTCGAAATTCCAGGTATGGAAGAAGCTATAAGACAAACTGCCATCACACGAAAATACTCAAGATCACATTAAATGTTATATTCAATGGCGATCCCTTCAAAATCTAATTCAAAAGGAAGCTACAATTGATACTCTTGTCAATGACCAGCTAATAACAGCTGAAACTCAAAAGTGGAAAGAAATTGTATATAGAATTTTGGACTCTATTTTATTTTTCGGTGAAAGAGGCCTAGCATAATCTCATAAGCCAATATGATCCGATACTTAGAGATCATTTGGAGAAAGTTAGGATTTCAAAACAGCAGCACAAACGTTTACAAGTTCCCTATCTTTCCTCAGACATTCGGAACGAGTTTATAGAAATTTGTGCAAAGCACGTGAGGCAAACTATATTAGATCAACGCAAAAAGGCCAATTATTTTGCTATTGTAACGTAACACTATTATCGTTGATGCTACGTATTATGCTAGTCACGTTGACTACGTTCATTTTGCGCTAACTCCATTTCAATTCGAAAGCAACAATTTTTACAATTCAAGAAAGGTTCTTGGCTTTCATGAATTGTAACCAAAAAACTGGTAAGGAAATCGCAGATTTAATTTGCCATACTCTAGGTAAACATGAAATCCCATTAAAAGATTGTCGTGCAAAAGGGTACGATAACGGCTCCAATATGAAAAGAGCTTACAACGGAGCACTACGTAACATCTCGACAAAAATCGAATGCTGATTACTCGCCTTGTGCAACCCACAGTCTCAATTTATGTGGTGTTGATGCTGCAGAATGTTGTACGGCTGCAATTACTTTCTTCGGAGTTGTATAAAAATGTTTGCTATTTTCAGCAGCAGTGCACAACAATGGCACATCCTCAAAAAAAACGTACCGAGCTCTCTTCACAGTCTTTCAGACACTAGGTGGTCGGCTAGAATTGAAGCAATCAGATCATTCGCAAACCATGTTCCAGGATTAACACAAGCACTAAACGCATTACTTAAGCTAAAGGTGACTGCACAAGCATACGGAGATATTACCGGCATTCTCAAGTACATCAACAATTTGGTTCAAAATACTGACTACCATTAATGAAAGAAACGTCGTACTCCAAGCTAGAGACGCCACGATAGATGTTGAGATCCGACATCTGGTTCTCCCTATAAATTCAGAAAAATAAATTCGGAAACACATTTTTTCAGAAAACATTAGTCAAAACACTTTTTTCAGAAAGCCAAAATTCAGAAATCAATATTCAGAAGTCAAATTTCAGAAGCCAAATTTCAGAAGTCAAAATTTAATGTTTTTTTGCTGTCCGATTACATTCTGAATCTTTACTTCTGAAATTTTTTTCAGACTGGAACACAGAAACGTCGAAAGAAGGCGTTATATCGAATGGAATTATGGAATATGTTTAATATCACCAAATTGGGTGAAGTCCGTACAAATAATTTTATCGAAAGGTGGCACAACGTCATTCGAAGTGCGTTTGGGACACACACTATCATATCTAATTTCATAAACAAATAAAAAACGAACATGCAATAATAGAAACAAAACTGCAGCAATTTTCAGCTGGACGCGAGCAATATCGGGAACGCAAGATAAAATATAAAGACTTCGTTTTTTTAACATTGTAAACTCATTTGAAAAAGATAAACGCGAAAAGATTTAATTAATTACATGCTTGCTATTGCACACAATTTAAAATTTTAGATTTTACTACTTTTTCATTATACATAATTCCTTCCAAATAAATGGACGTTTCTGAATTTTGAGAAAAATGTAATGTTTTTTCTGTCGTCTGATTACTTTCTGAATTTTGCCTTCTGAAATTTGACTTCTGAATTTGCACTTCTGAAATTTGACTCCTGAAATTTGAATTCTGAAATTTGGCTTCTGAGATTTGACTTCTGAGTTTTGACCTCTGAATTTTTTCTTTCTGAAAAAAGGGTTTTGACTAATGTTTTCTGGAAAGATGTGTTTCTGAATTTTTATTTTCTGAATTTATGGGGCAACCCGACATCTAGATGTCTTATTATCTGATTTGAAGTTGATCAGGGGAGGGTGGGGCCGTGTGTAGAAGTGCACGAAAGTGGGGAAAGCTTCTGACCGCCATTCACCTGGGAATGGCCAGAGCGATTCTTTTGCATGCGGTTCAAGCAGCTTACTACTGCCGGTCGCTTGCGGCCAAGTATCCTCTGGGTAGCCGCTAAACACCCGTTTAACGGTGAGCTAATGTGAGAAGGCGAAAACCTGGCTAGGCCACTCTGACATAATCGGTTTAAGGGCTAGTCGGGGGAGATCTCGTCGGCAGCGTCTGTACACCTATAGGTGCGGCTACAAGCGGGCGTCTGTCTTGGAGCAAGCGGCTCGCTATATAAACGTGCCAAGTAATATTTTCACCCCCGCTGAGCGGGTTGTGCGCTGGGCTTGGGAACCGCCACGTAAAAACATACTCCAATGAAATATAACAACAAGCCTCGGATAAATACACTCTCTATTGATGACGACCACGGCAAACATTTGAAGGACAATCAATTGAGGGCATGCACCTGGAACGTCCGCTCCCTGAATGGGATTGGTGCAGATGCCCGGCTGGTTGATGTCCTCGTCAAAGCAAAATCTGACATCACCGCCATTCAAGAAATGCGTTGGACGAAGCAAGGAAGAAAGAAGATCAAAAATTGTGACAAATATTGGAGTGGCCATGCGAATAAGCGCAGCTTCGGCGTCGGATTCGTGGTGGGAGAGAGACTTTGTCGCCAAGTGCTGGCGTTCACGCCTGTGGACGAGCGTCTCGCCGCTATCCGAATAAAAGCAAAAATTTTTAATATATCATTCATCTGCGCCCATGCGCCGACAGAGGAGAAAGACGATGAGGTGAAAGACACTTTTTATGAACAATTAGAACGCACATACGAGCGCTGCCCCCGTCATGATATAAAAGTCGTGCTTGGCGACTTTAACGCCAGGGTGGGCAAAGAAGGTGTTTTTGGCCCTACAGTCGGAAGTTCAGCCTACACAATGAAACTTCTCCTAACGGACTGAGGCTGATTGACTTTGCCGGTGCTCGAAACATGGTCATATCCAGCACGAGGTTCATGCATAAAAAGATACATCAAGCTACATGGCTGTCTCCTGATGGAAATACTCGCAAACAGATCGATCACGTTGTGATAGACGGACGGCATGCCTCCAGTGTTTTAGATGTGCGCACGATCCGAGGACCTACCATCGACCCGGACCATTATCTCGTTGCAGCCAAAATACGCACCCGTCTCAACGCGGCTAAAACCAAGGAACAAAAAAGACAGGAAAGCTAGACGTCGAAAAGCTTCAATCACAACAGACTGCCAATGATTTCGCAACTCGACTCTCACACCTGCTCTCTTAGAGCACAACTCATCCTGAAGGAATACAGGAGCAGTGGGAGCATATCTCCAAAGCACTTCGTACTGCCGCCGAGGAAAAAATTGGTTACCGGCGGCCACGAAAAAACAACTGGTCTGATGAAGAATGCCGCGTTGCAACCGAAAGAAAAGACGCTGCCTACAGGACTACGTTAAAAGCGAGCGCGACAAGAGGAGTGTGTGAACGCTATCGTGAGTTGAAAAGGCAAGCGAGACGCCTTTTCAGGAAGAAAAAAGAAGAAGCAGAAAGGCGTGAGTGCGAGGAGCTTGAGCTTCTAGCCGCCAGGAATAACGCCCGAAAATTCTACAAAAAAAAAAAAAAAAACGGCGACAAACGGAAGGTTTTAAGACCGGGGTAAACTCCTGTAGGAATGAAAACGGCGACCTCGTAACTGATGACTAGAGAGTGCTTAGATTATGGAGGGAATACTTCTCTGCTCTCCAAAATGGAGGCAGCAATTCACCGCGCAGAGATGAAGAACCCGATCCCGCAATCGATAATGATGGAATATATGTCCCCCCGCCCGATTATGACGAAGTTAGAATAGCAATAACCAGATTGAAAAACAACAAGGTCGTGGGCGCTGATGGATTGCCTGCGGAGCTATTCAAGTTCGGCGGCGAGGAGTTGGTAAGGCGCATGCAGCAGCTTCTTAGCAAAATATGGGCGGGCGAAAGCATGCCCGACGGTGGGAATCTAAGTGTTCTTTGCCCAGTCCAAAAGAAGGGGGATACTGCAAAATGCACCAACTATCGTGGAATCAGCCTTCTTAATATCGCATATAAGGTCCTTTCAAGTGTATTGTGCGAAAGGTTGAAGCCCACCGTAAACCGGCTGATTGGACCTTATCAGTGCGGCTTCAGACCTGGTAAATTTACCATCGACCAGATTTTCACAATGCGACAAAAACCCGTGAAAAGAGAATCGACACACATCACCTCTTCGTCGACTTTAAAGCTACCTTCGACAGCACGAAAAGGAGCTGCCTATATGCAGCTATGTCTGAATTTGGTTTCCCCGCAAAACTTATACGGCTGTGGAAAATGACGTTGAGCAACACCATCAGCTCAGTCAGAATTGGGAAGGAACTCTCCGAGCGGTTCGAAACTAAACGAGGTTTCAGACAGGGTGACCCCCTATCGTGCGATTTCTTTAATTTGATGCTGGAGAAAATTATACTAGCTGCAGAACTTAACCGCACTGGAACAATATACTATAAAAGCGTGCAATTACTGGCATATGCTGATGACATTGATATCATCGGCCTAAACACCCGCGCTGTTAGTTCTGCTTACTCCAAACTGAAAAAAGAAGCGGTAAAGATGGGTTTGATGGTGAATGAGGACAAAACGAAGTACCTGCTGTCATCGAGCAAAGAGTCAGCGCATATGCGCCTTGGCAACCACGCTACTGTTGGCAGCCATAATTTCGAAATAGTAAAAGACTTCGTTTATTTGGGAACCGGCATCAACGCTAGCAACAACATCAGCACTGAAATCCAGCGAAGAAACAGTCTTGCCAATAAATGCTACTTTGGACTAGGTAGGCAATTGAAAAATAAAGTCCTCTCTCGGCGAACGAAAATCATACTCTACAAGTCACTTATCGTACCCGTCCTGCTATATGGGGCAGAAGCATGGACCATGACAACAGAAGATGAAGCGGCTTTGGGAGTGTTCGAGAGAAAATTTCTTCGAAAATTTCTGGACCTCTACGCGTTGGCGATGGCGAGTACCGAAGAAGATTTAATGATGAGCTATACGAGCTATACGCAGACATAAACATAGTCCAGCGAATTAAAACGCAGCGGCTGCGCTGGCTAGGCCATGTTATGCGAATGAAAGATGATGCTCCGGCCAAGAAAGTGTTTCTATCGGAACCCGCCTATGGAAGCAGAGGTAGAGGGCGGCCCCCACTCCGTTGGAAGGACCAGGCGGAAAACGATTTAAACTCCCTTGGTGTGACCAATTGGCGCCGGTTGGCGGAGCGAAGGAGCGACTGGCGCGCTTTGTTGGACGGCCATAACCGTTTAGACGGTTAAGCGCCAATTAAGTAAGTAAGTAAGTTGATCAGGTACCAAAGGGAAACAATTTTAAACGAATGCAAAATAGTTGCTATTGAGTTGAACATCTCGCCAAAGTTTCCGGACATTCGAAAGAGAAAACCCAATAGACGTTTTGAAGATAATGGAAATGAGATGATTACGGATGATCCAGAGTCTGACTTTAAAAGCAATTCATTCTTGGTGATCGTCGATTTGGCAATCACTGACATTGCTGAACGGTTTGCAGCTATGAGAAATTTGAACGAGACGTTTTCCTTTTTATGGCAATTTGAAGACATGGATGAAACTACGGTTCGGGCGAGTGCAGCAAAATTTGTCGAAAAATACAAGTCGGACGTTTCTCAGAGCTAAGAATGCGAAATAATTCACTTGCAACACATTTACGAAGCAAATTTTGATAAAGGTCTGTCACCATTGGAATTGCTTTACGTATCTTTTGCTCTATACCTGTCACTGTATCTAGTGCAGAACGTTCTTTCAGCGTCCTTGCAAGAATCAAAAACTTTCATAGATCGTGTTCATCTCAAGAGCGAGTTTCAGAACTTGCCACGCTTTTTGTTGAATCCGTTTTGGCAAGACAGTTAAATTTTGATATTATTATAAAAAATTTTGCAGCGAAAATAGCAAGAAAAGCCACTCTTTGATATCCGCACCTTCTATATTGAATAATTAAAATTTATAATCATCATTAAATTTATCAGAAATGTATTAAAATGTTACCAAATAACTAAAAAAGATTATTTGAAACAATATGTGGCTGTTAAAGGATTTTATTTCTACGTTACAATTAAACAGTATAAATATTAAATATTCCGTGTTATTTTTTTTTCAGCTCTTAATCCAAAAATATTTAGTTGATGTGGCAAACAATTTTTTTGATGTAATCCATCAATTCTGATTCATGAATAAGACGTCATTAATTCAAATCAATCAAATGTATTAGTGGATTTTTTATAGGGGACCCGTAAATTGTTTAGTCCTGGGCCCGGATTTTCTCTTTACGGCCCTGCTTATATACTTATTTTCAAATATGACAATTGGCATAACAAAAACTCACTAGTTTCAAAAACATACTATAGATATGTTAAGCTATACACTTAAGATAAATGAAATTGTAACCAAACGAAAAAAAAAAACAAAAAAAGGATGCAAAAGTTTCTTCAAATTTGTGGTAACCAAACCCGAAATTCTAAAACAATTTGCCAAAACATTTACAATTTTATACAAATTGAATATTCATTAATATGTGAACTAACGTAATTTTCACTTAAAATATGCATTTAAATTTAATCAAATCGACCACTCATTATTAAATAATTTTACGTAATTTTTCTATTAAATATAAATTTGGTATTAGAAATAACAATGCATTTTGTTGCAGTGCTGAATTGCTTTGAAGAAACGAACATTTGGTTGTACATTGATTGTACATGTCAATACATTTTTTTTTTCAGTGTGTAATGCTTGGTGTTCGTTTATCCAAGCAATAAGGACAGAAGAATTTTCCAGGTTTGATCACTTTGCATAGTCCTCCTTTTCCCGGGTGGGATGGTGTAATGGTACATGTAATCGTGCCTTTATGCTCCACACTAATGCCTCTACTTGCCAGAAGTGCAATACGATATGGCATGACAGCTGATTGGTCGTGACAATTAATTTTTTTTTATTCTCGGCTTTTAACTCGTGCAGTCATAAAATTAAAAAAAATTGAAGTTAATAAACCTTAACAATTTTGAAGTCGCGCTAACCATGAACTGTTGGTTTAAATTTTATGGATAATTGCGAGTAAGCACATGACTTCGGGTAAGCTGATCAGGTGGCTTATAGGAATTGGACTGCGGGTAAGCTGATAAACGTAAAGGAGTTGTTTTACATCCAAGGTGGTCAACCCAAAGGAGTTGTTAAAGCGGTTTACATGGCGACCGTGCGGCGCGGGCCAGCCGCTAGTGGAATTTAAATCGGAGCACCTAAAAAGGGGCACCCATACACGTGGACGTGGGCGCAGAAAAATGCCATTTTATTTTTAATTTAACGGGCATCAAAAGCACGCCACGAACACACACACTTACATTCACGCTTTAGTACGCGAAGGTCGAAAACTTTAATAGGTACCTAAAATAACCTTATTTTTTGTGACTACGACGCGGGAGCACCTAAAACAACCGTACTTTTTGTGGCTGCGGCGTGGGAGCACCTAAAATAACATTACGTTTTGTGACTGCGGCGCGGGAGCACAGCGGTAGTACTAGTGCTTTTGTGCGACCTGTTAATTTACCACCTTAAAGCTACATTTGCTTAAATTAATGTGAACTTAAAACTAAATTAGCTTAAATTAAGTGACTAATGCTGCATTAACTCAATGCTACCTTAACACCTTTCGTTTATATAAATATTTGCGCGAAGAAGAAAGAAATATCACTTTTGTTAACTAAAGTTTGAGATAAAAAAAATATTAATAAAACCTACTTTACTATAACTATTTTTGGTTAACAATACTAAAAATTTTGCACATTTACAACTATACTTGCCTAAAGCTACTTTTTCTTAAAGTGGTTGTTAAAACTACTTTGCCTAAAACCACTCTTACAACCATAATTTTTCTTTTCAAATTGGTACTAAATTCTTCTCCTTAAAACTAGTGTTAAAATTGCATTTGTTTTACATAATTGGTAAAATGCTAAATGGGAAATATTGCATAAACATTAAACACATCTATATGAACATACTACATTTGTTTTGATTGCATGTGTACAGTTATTATTACACACGTATATTTTCTTTTGCATGTGAACTTTACAGGTTATGTATGTTATAAAGTGATTTAAAGTGAACACAATAGTGTGATTTTTACAAGCGGTATTTCCCTAAATTTCCAACGTGTTCCCTAAACCGATTTTTCAAATAGATTTTTTTCAAATTTTCGAGCATTTTTGACCAATATCCACACAAATTTCCTTGGGTAATTCCATACATATGTCCTTTTGTTTCTGAATTCAGTATAGGGTGTCTCAATAAGTGATTTCTCACACGTGCGTTTTCTTAAGGTTGAGTTGTTATGACAGATTTCGAAAAGGAACTTAAAAAAAGAAGCTAGAATTTTTTAAAGTAACTAAACGAATTTTACAAAATCGACCATTGTCGACAAATGTAAATAAATTAAAAGAATACAAGGTTTCTCTTATTGTCGCCTACAACGATATCGTGTCGTATATATCTGCTAATAATTCAGAGTGTAACCTTAAGGAAGCTCAAGTAAAGTTATCACGTTGCAAAGAATAATTAACTAAATGCTTTTCTAGATTAAATTGTCAAATCAAAGTTCCAAAAGAGCCATTAGCTATTGTTTGTAACGACGATTCAGACGAAGAATTTTTTGATGACGAATCTGAAAATTCAGGGACTTCTGATTTTAAAGGTGGTATAGGTTTGCGAAAGTTCAAAGATTCATTACCGGTTTGCGAAATTCCGTCAAACTCTCATTCACCTAATATTTTTTTCGGTCTTCATCAACTTTTTGAAATGGCTACTTTAGAACAAAAGAAAAGTTTCGCTGGCCTTTGCGCTTCAAACATACGTGAAAAATATAGTGGAGTTCCACTTGCTTTAGAATCATTTGTATATTTGATTTTCTTGAAGGTTTCAGTGACGAAATTTTAACAGATATTTTTATTTTAAACTCGGGGTAAAGCCCGCGAGGCCATACCTACTCAAATTCGTTCTGTTAAAGACATAAAAACAGCACTGCGAAGTCGTATAAAACCAGACAACTCGAAGGTTGTGACTGTAAGAATCGCGGCGTTACAAGTAAATAACAAAAACTATACTGATTTTGCTAGACGTATCGAGGAATTGGCGGACTCGTTGGAGCGTTCGTTGATTATTGAAGGTATAACCCAGGCTAAAGCGCATGAAATGGCGGTTGAGCAAACTGTAAACGTTTTCCGGTTGAACGCAAATTCAAGCCTCGTTAAGCCAATTCTCGCCTTCTACTTCATTTACCGACTCCAAAGACGTCGTAGCAAAATTAATAGTTGAACAATCTAACGAAGTTAAGGAACGCCAAGTACTTCCTTTCAGGTCTCGTGGTAACAGCAATTTTCGAAATTTTCAAGGTGGCAATCGGGGTCGTAATTTTTCCAATCAAAATAATCGTAACTTTAATGGTTACAGGCAAAATTTCAATAACTTTACAATTCAAATCGTGGCAATCAACGCCAAAATTTTCGTTCCCCAAACGGTAACCGGTATCAGGGCAACAATAGCAACAATAGTAGTAATAATAACGATCGCGCGAATAATGCGAATCGAAGAACTTCCACTCCTAGGAGTAGTAACAACGCAAACGTGCGTGCTTTAAACGCTCATGCCCCTCATGAGCGAACACTGGGGAAGAGGTTTACGATTAACCGATTCTTCTAAAAAATTGTCTACAAAAAAATATTTACTGTTTAAATCTTAATTTCTCAGACTTTATCCAATTAAACATCTAACTTAGCGTTACAATAACGCAGTTCCCTATTCACTTAAACCTGAAATTCCCTATACTTATTTTTTTATTGCATAGCCAACAACCACTTGTACTTATTCTTTTATAGCATAGCCAACAACCACTGATAGCAAACCAATGAAAATCACAATAATAGGTTTTGACTTCTCAACCAGTTTGCGGCACCACCCATATAAACATCGAATTTGCATTTTTGCAATTCAGTCTTCGCAGGTGAGCCAGCGGGAGTGGATGTCTTTTTTAAGACATACTTTTCCCTCCTGCTAGCTGGCTGAGTGGAAGGGGCGCCGTCATGGTGCGGGTCACCCTTCACTTAGGTAAGGACGACGGGGAGGATGCCTTGTGCTACTTTGCCCCCCGCGCCCTCCTAGGTGTTGAGTGACCCGACGCCTTCATGGCCATTTAACCCCTTCCCCTCAGTTCTAGCTTTGGCTGGCTGAGTGGCAGGGGCGCTGTCATGGCGCGGGTCACCCTTCACTTGGGTAAGGACGACGGGGAGGATGCCTTGTGCTAATTTGCCCCCCGCGCCCTCCTAGGTGTTGTGCGGCCCGATGCCTTAATGACCATACCACCCCTCCCCCTCAGTCCTAGCTTCGACTGGCTGAGTGGCAGGGGCGCTGTCATGGCGCGGGTCACCCTTCACTTAGGTAAGGACGACGGGGAGGATGCCTTGTGCTACTTTGCCACCGCGACCTCCTAGGCGTTGAGCGGCCCGACGCCCACATGACCATTCCACCCTTTCCCCTCGCACTGGTTTCGGCCATGAGCCAATGCGTGTGCACAGGGGCTACCGCTGTTCGGTTAAGGTGCACTTCCCCTCCGCCCACGGGACGACCCACGCTGTATCGGCTGGTACAACCCCGCCCCCCTTACGCACCTTCTACTAGTGTGCAAGAAGGGAGGCGGGGGTGTCCAGCGGTGAAACCAGCACTAGCGAGTCCTCGCAGTTTCTCCCGCAGGTGACTGACCCCGCCGACTACCAAGCCTGCCGAAGAGGAACGATCAGCCCGATCCTACCGAAGCCGACCGACCAATACCAGCTCGTTAGTACGTCCAGCCTACCCCGCCCGGAACACGCAGCCGCTTTCTAGGTAAACACCGTCGCCAGCCTATTTCCCCTCTCCCCGGCACTGGTACGCACTCCGTAGCCCACCGCCGCTTCCGTCGCATCGTCGCCCCTCTGGTGCCGCCGCTGCTTCCATCCCGCCGGTGCTACGCCGACCGTTGGCCGTCCGCCATACTACCGCCGTGCCCCTTCCGCCTTGCTGGTGCCGCCGCTGCCACACTAACCGTTGGCTGTTCGCCATCCTACCGCCGTTAAGTCGCTGCATCCATCACGCCGCTGCTACGGCGACCTTTGGCCGTCTGCCATCCTTCCGCCGTTAAGCTGCTGCATCCGTCACGCCGCTGCTACGACTACCGTTGGCCGTTTGCCACCCTACCGAAGTTAAGTCGAGGCATCCGTCCCGCAGCTGCTACACTAGCCACTGACCGCTTGCCATCCTACCGCCGCTAAGCCATTGCTTCCATCCCGCCGCTGCTTCCGTACCGCCGTACGAGTCCGCCCGTTACCCGACCGTTCAACCGCCCTATCGGACCTCCTCTACTCCAACGACCGTTAGCCGCCGCTCCGCCCCTCTCCATCTTGCGACGGAAAGCTGATGCCCGCCTAATATCTCCAGCCGTGTGTGCGTGTATTCGTAACACATAAATATTGTGTATTTATTCAGTAGGGGTTTGTGGGACCTTTACTCGACTCTGGATTGACTGAGCGTTACCCCAGCCTTAGACAAAACCCACCTCATAAATGGCGCCCGAGCAGGGACATTCCTCCGAAGATGACCGTGGAAAAACAACTACAACCAGCACCAACACTTCCGGGGCGGGTTCAACACACACACCGGTTCCGGAAGACACGCTGCTGAACACCGACTCGCTCAATTGGATCTACTTACTGAGGAGGAAGAGGCTGATTGAGGAGTGAAAGGAACACTGAATCGACGTGGAAGGCCAAACCGTAGCCGAGCTGCGTCGCGCACTGAGCACGTACGTGCAAGCGAAACGCACGAGGAAATCAAGTGAAGACCTACTGAGGAGTTGGAGAAGGAAGTAGACGGGACGAAGGGAAACCAGTTAAACGACCAATACCGACACTAAACATCACCCCAACACAACCGACCAAGTCAATAACCGCCATCCAGTTACAAAATTCCCTTTCGCATGCGCATGAGAGAGAATGCGCGCAACCGAAACGATACGAAATGGGCACCAGTGAGCTAGTGAATAACGTCCGCCACTGGGATCTGCATTTTCGGGAGAGGAGTCGCTGCACGAATTTCTGGAGAGAATAGAGGAGCTCGCCGAATGTTACCGCATCCCCGTTGACCGGCTCCTCCTAACGCTGCCGGAATTGCTTCGTGGCAAAGCACTCCAATGGTACCGCATCCGTAAGCAAAAAATCAACCACTGGAGCGACTTTCGAAGGGAGGTGAAAATTTTTTTTCTGCCTAAGCGTCATCTTCAACATTTAGAAGAGGCCATCCGAAAACGCAGGCAACAAGGCCGAGAAAAAGCCAAGGACTACGTCCTCGTATTGTAAACGCTGAACCGCCAACACCCGACGATGTGCGAAAAGAATCACCTTGAACGGGTCTACGCGTGGAATACTGGCTTTTCGTAAAGCGCAGCGAGTTTAGGACGATCGAGGAGCTCCTGGAGCTAACGGAAGAGTATGAGCTCTTAAGAGGAGAGGAAGCAAAACAGGGAAAAATGGTGGTCCACAGCCTATACCACCTACCCATGGAATACGACAGCAAGGTGTGCTGTTGGCGCTGCAAGGAACGCGGACACCACCGCTTCCAATGTAAGGGCCCCTGGAGGAAGTTCTGCTGCCGGTGTGGCCAAGACAACATCATCTCCAGGGACTGCCCATGCCCTCCGACTAGCCCAATTACCGAGGACGCATCCCGAACGCCGCCCAACGCTATTAAAGGAAGCCGCCAAGCACCGTACGTCCGACCAGAGAAGCCGAGGGAACCACCCGCCGGCAAATCAACCCCAAAAACACAAATAGATGGTCGATTCTACATCGCAGTGGTCATCGAGGGCATGAGCGTGCGCGCACTAGCGGACACCGGCGCCACCCTACCCTATGTAGATGACACCGTACGGAAACACCTAGAAAAGAACAACATTAAGGCGCGCCCCAACAAGCGAAGCATCCAGCTGGCAGACCAGACGTGTGTCTTTACCTCGAACTCCTATCCGGCAATGATTGTGTATCAAGGACGAGCCACATATGCGATGCTGTCCGTCAACCCAAACTTGGCCGAACAGGTCATCCTCGGAATGGACTTCCTAAGAAAAAGGGGAATCATCCTCACGCTGGATGGTCAGCCGTTAAAGGCCACCGTGACCAAGGGAGCACCCGAACTGGATACGCTATGCGCATTGACGAGCCGAGAACACCTGAGCGACGACCAAAACACGGAACTGGGATACTTCCTGGCACACCACCAAAAGCGGTTTGGAGAAATCATCGGACCAAGCACTACAGCTGAGCACACGATTCGCCTCAAACACAACCGACCGCTGAAGCAACGATACTACCCCCGCAAGCCGGCCATGCAACAAGTCATCAACGAAGAGGTAGACGAGTTATTAGCAGGAGGAAGAATAGAACCATCACGAAGCGCGTACAGCTCGCCAATCGTGCTAGTCCGCAAAAAACAGGGCACTTGGAGGATGTGCATATATTACCGTCAGCTCAGCGCCGCCAGCGAACCAGACGCTTACCCGTTGCCGCAAATTGGAGCCATTCTCGACCAGCTGAAAGAGGAGAAATTCATCTCTACCATTGACTTGAAGAACGGCTACTGGCAGATCCCGCTCGCCAGAACATCTCGACCATACACCGCATTTACAGTTCCTGGCAGGGGATTGTTCCAGTGGAAAGTCATGCCATTTGGCCTACACACTTTTCCGGCAACCTTTCAACGCGCTCTGGATTCGATACTTAGGCCCGACCTCTAACCAAAAGTTTTCGCCTACCTAGACGATATCGTCGTATTGGGAGATACCTTCGCAGAACACTTGGCGATCTTGAGGGAAGTGTTCGAGCGCCTACAAAGACACAAGATGCAAGTAAACTTCGAAAAGTGCAGCTTCGTCCAGCAACAACTACATTACCTAGGACAAATCATCAGTTCGAAAGGAATTCACACCGATCCAGCAAAAGTATCCGCTGTACAGGAGATGCCCGCACCGCAAACGCTCAAAGAGCTCCGCCGTTTTCTTGGACTCGCGTCTTGGTACCGCCGCTTCGTGGCAGACTTCTCTACGCTCGCCGGGCCGCTTAACCAACTGCTGAAAAAGGGACAAGTCTGGAAATGGGAGGCGCAACAAAATTACGCTTTCAAAGCACTCAAGGATAAGCTTTCCAGCGTGCCAATACTTTGTTGTCCAGACTTCTCTCGACCGTTTTTTCTCCAGACCGACGCGAGCGGAGAGGGCCTGGGCGTCGTGCCCTATCAACGCCATTCCGACCACGAGAATGTAGTAGCTTACGCCAGTCGAAGCCTAACCCAGCTGGAAAAACGATACTCGGCCGCCGAACAAGAATGCCTCGCCGTACTATGGGGCATCCGTAAGATGAGTCCGTATCTGGAGGGTATCACTTCACCATCATCACCGACCACCACTCACTAAAATGGCTGCACTTGCTCCAAAACCCCTCTGGACGTCTGGCTAGATGGGCACTGGAATTACAGCAATATAACTTCGAAATAGAATACAGAAAAGGGGCACAAAATGTGGTAGCCGACGCGCTCTCCCGCTGCCCGCTAAAATTCGCGGAAGACGATGTTTTGTACACCATAACCAACAAAACAAACGACTGGCACGAGAGGAAAGCAAGACAAGTGCAGGAACAACCGTAGGCACATCCAGGTTACCAGATCTTCGACAACCGACTCTTCCGCCACATTTACCTGAGGAATTAACTTTCGCGGGCACCGCAATGGAAGCTGTGCGTCTCAGCCGACCGACGATAAGAAGTACTGCGGAAAGTCCACGATGCCGCCGCAGCCGGACATCTCGGAGACCGCTCAAAAGAGGGCAGCAGAGCTATTATTGGCCCGGGATGTTCCGCGACGTGCTAAAACACGTACGGAAGTGTATCAAATGCGCGGAATACAAAGTCGAGCAAAGACGCCCAGCAGGATTGATGGCAACTATGCAATCATCACGACCGTGGGAAATAGTAACCGCTGACTTCGTAGGACCACTGCCTCGTTCCAAGAAAGGAAATACGTGTCTCCTCCTCATGGTGGATAAATTCTCCAAGTGGGTGGAGTTGATCCCAGTGCGCCAGGCGACAACGGCAAACGTGATCAAAGCACTCCAAGAAGTCATATATCGATTTGGCTGCCCGAAAACCTTCCTCACCGACAATGGCAAACAATTCGTCGGGAAGGCGTTAGCAAAGTTTTTGACCGACCACCGCATCGACCACAAGTTTACGGCAGCCTACGCACCGCACGAAAACCCCACCGAGCGAACCAACCGAGTCGTGAACACCATGATAGCTCAGCGATGCAAGGACGACCACCGCACCTTGGACCAGGAGATTCCGCAAATAGCATTCGCGATAAACACGGCTAGCCGCGAATCTACAACAGCATCGGCAGCAGAAATCAATTTCGGTAGACATCTTACGGCACCGCAGCAAGTGCGCATGGAGGGAGCGGTACCAGCAGAGCCACCAACCGTACCACCGTGCATCACCAAGTTATGCGACGAGATAAAAGGGCAGCTAGCCAAAGCTTCAAAGCAACAGAAAAACACTACGACTTACGCAGACGGCAATGGAAACCACGCATAGGCGAGCAGGTAATGAAAAGAGACCACCCACTCTCATCCGCAGCAGACAAATTCGCCCAGAAGTTAGCACCAAAATTTTCCGGCCCATACTTGGTGATGGAATATGTTTCCACGAACACGGTGAAACTAAGCCACCCGGAGCGACCAAAGCGTCAACACGCGCACTCACATTTGCAAGACCTGAAGCCGTACGAATCCTAAACAACCCGTTTACTTATTCATTCCAGAAACCAAACCGCCCGACATGAGTCACAAACACCGGCAACCCACACCACCGGACTCACCAAAACCTATCCGTCCATGGCGCCCACCGTTTGAGGCAACAATATGGCCGGCGAACAAACCGAAAATCCAAAGAATACAGATATTACGCGGCCCACCGATCTACGGCCACCTAATGGCCATCAGGGAGGAGGAGTCGGCGAGAGAGCCGCAAGAACGGCGCGCCCCCCAAACCAACGAAACAACAAAAACAACGCAAGAAAAATTGCCGGACCCCGAGGAATTTTTCAAAGATGTAAGGGTGAAGCGGCCGAAAAGAGGGGGAAAGAAAACCTGGATATTCCGGTGGAAAGCACAGCGGGTGAGAGTCGAACTGATAAACGACAAACACGCAAAGGTGTCGCCTTTGCCATTTATGAGGTGGGTTTTGTCTAAGGCTGGGGTAACGCTCAGCCAATCCAGAGTCGAGTAAAGGTCCCACAAACCCCTACTGAATAAGTACATAATATTTATGTGTTACGAACACACGCACACACGGCTGGAGGTATTAGGCGGGCAGCAGCTTTCCGTCGCAAGACGGCGAGGGGGCGGGGCGGCGGCTAACGGTCGTTGGAATAGGGGTGGTTCGGTAGGGCGGTCGAACGGTCGGGTAACGCGCGGACTCGTACGGCAGTACGGAAGCAGCGGCGGGATAGAAGCAGCGGCTTAACGGCGGTAGGATGGCAAGCGGCCAGTGGCTAGTGTAGCAGCGGCTGGACGGATGCCTCGGCTTAACGTCGGTATGGTGGCAGACGGCCAAGGGTCGTCGTAGCAGCGGCGTGACGGATGAAGCAGCTTAACGGCTGTAGGATGGCAGACGGCCAACGGTCGTCGTAGCAGCGGCGTGACGGATGCAGCGGCTTAACGGCGGTAGGATGGCAGACGGCCAACGGTCGTCGAAGCAGCGGAGTGATGGATGTAGCGGCTTAACGGTGGTAGGATGGCGAAGGGCCAATGGTCGTCGTAGCATCGGCGTGACGGATGCAGCGACTTAACGGCGGTAGGATGGCGAACGGCCAACGGTTAGTGTGGCAGCGGTGGCACCAGAGGGGAAACGATGCGACGGCAGCGGCGGTGCGCTACGGAGCGCGTACCAGCGCCGGGTGAGAGGGGAAATAGGCTGGCGATGGGGTTTACCTGGACTGCGGCTGCGTGTTCCGGGCGGGGTAGGATGGGCGTACCAACGGGCTGGTATTGGTCGGTCGGCTTCAACAGGATCGGACTAATCGCTCTTCTTCGGCAGCCTTGGTAGTCGGCGGGGTCAGTCACCTGCGGGAGAAACTGCGAGGACTCGTTAGTGCTGGTTTCACCGCTGGACACCCCGCCTCCCTACTTTCACGCTAGTAGAAGGTGCGTAAGGGGGCGGGGAAGTACCAGCCGATACACCGTGTGTCGACTCGTGGGCGGAGGGAAGTGCACCTTAACGGCACAGCGGTAGCCCCTGTGCGCACGCATCGCCTCACGGCCGAAACCAGTGCTGAGGGAAAGGGGTGGACTGGTCATGTAGGCTTCGGGCCGCTCAGCGCCTAGGAGGGCGCGGGGGGCAAATTAGCACAAGGCATCCTCCCCGTCGTCCTTACCTAATTGAAGAGTGACCCGCGCCATGACGACGCCCCTGCCACTCAGCCAGACGAAGCTAGGACTGAGGGGGAGGGGGTTGTATGGTCTTTAAGGCATCGGGCCGCACAACACCTAGGTGGGCGCGGGGGGCAAAGTAGCACAAGGCATCCTCCCCGTCGTCCTTACCCAAGTGAAGGGTGACCCGCGCGATGACAGCGCCCCTTCCACTCAGCCAGGCTAAGCTAGAACTGAGGGGAAGGGGTTAAATGGCCATGAAGGCGTCGGGCCACTCAACACCTAGGAGGGCGCGGGGTCAAAGTAGCACAAGGCATCCTCCCCGTCGTCCTTACCTAAGTGATGGGTGACCCGTGCCATGACGGCGCCCCTTCCACTCAGGTAGCTAGCAGGAGGGAAAAGTATGTCTTAAAAAAGACATCCACTCCCGCTGGCTCACCTGCGAGGACTGAATTTCAAAAATGCAAATTCGAAGTTTATATGGGTGGTGCCGCAAACTGGTTGAGAAGTCAACACACCCTTATTGTGATTTTCATTGGTTTGCTATCAGTGGTTGTTGACTATGCTATAAAAGAATAAGTACAAGTTATGCTATAGAAAATTAAGTACAGGGAGGGTCAGGTTTTAGTGAATAAGGAAATACAGGGGGTTACGTTATTGTAACGCTACGTTACAGTCCCCCTCCCACTTCGGTTGACGGAAAGCTGCGGTGGGGAAAGATGGATCTCCAGGCATGGCCTAGGTCTTATGCCGGTGTGCATGCGGGCGAAGCACTTTATTAATAATAATTTTTTTTTTCTCAAAAATATGCAGACTCATTCCACTTATATCTAACAGAGTTTATTTTTTTAATTCATTTGTATAACCTAAGAATAATTAATTTTCATTGTTCTTAAAACTAACAGAGTATATTTCATACAATTCATTATAATACATAATATTCTTCTTCTTCGTTTCCATTTTCCTCGGGTTGTGATTTCATCATGGCTATCAGGTATTTGGTAAAATTTGGCCCGAAAAAAATAGGTCCCCTTCGCGTTTTTGTTCGGTTGGCTGGCCACTGGTACTGCTCCCTTCGTGTGCACCCGCTCTGACACCGTTTTATTTCGCCGAAGTTTATGCCTGCTGCAGATGCTTTTATACCCTCTTTTCTGACCATGTTTATTGCAAGTGCCATTTGTGGAATCTCCTAATCCCATGTGCGGTGGTCGCTCAGGAACGGTGCTAACGCTTTTCCGCCGAACTGCTTCCCATTGTCTGTGAGGAAGGTCTTAGGACAACCAAGTAAGTATATGATCTTGTAGCGCTTTGAGCACGCTTGCCGTTTTTGCTTGGCGCGCCGGTCCTTCGTCCTTTTCTACTTCCTTCTCCAACTCCTTCAGTAGGTCTTCACTTGATTTCCTCGTGCGTTTTGCTTGCACGTACCTGCTCAGTGTGCGGCGCAGATCGGCTACGGTTTGGCCTTCCATGGGAATGCTATGCTTCTTACACTCCTCTATCAGCCTCTCCCTTTTCAGTAAGTATATCCAAATGAGTGAGTCGGTATTCAGCGTCGTAACTTCGGGGGCCGGTGTGTTTGTTCTTTCTGATGGTGTGTTCGTATAACCCGCCCCGGCAGTATTGGTGGTTGTTGTATTTGTTTTTCCACGGTCATCTGCGGAGGAGGGTCCCTGCTCGGGCACCATTTATGAGCGACCGAAAAAAGGGGGAAATAAAACCTGGACATTCCGGTGGAAAGCACAGCGGGTGAGGATCAAAATGATAAACGACAAACACGCAAAGGTGTCACTCATGGGAACGAAACGAATCATATCAATTGAATAAGGTACTGAAGAAGGAAGGCGGGACCAATCGACATTTTTTTTTTATATATATACACCCTCTGTTAATTTTAAGAAAAAAATGAAATGTGAATTATTTTTAAAATTACAAAAAAAAAACAAAAAACATATATATATACATGTACATATATATATCTACATAACTATATAAAGGGAACAAGAGAAGTACGACAACGGATACAGTTTAGTACGACTCCATCTCCAAAAAAAAAAAAAATTTTTTTTTTTGTTAACATTAACTCTGTTAGACATAAGTGAAATGACTCTGTATCTTTTTGCAAAAAATATATATTTTTTTAATAAAGTGCTTCGACCACACGCACACCGGCATAACACCTAGGCCATGCTTGGAGATCCATCTTTCCCCACCGCAGCTCCCCGTCAACCGAAGTGGGAGGGGGACTGTAACGTAGCGTTACAATAACGCAGTTCCTTATTCACTTAAACCTGAACCTCCCTGTTCTTATTTTTTTTATAGCATAGCCAACAACCACTTGTACTTATTCTTTTATAGCATAGCCAACAACCACTGATAGCAAAACAATGAAAATCACAATAATGGGGTGTTGACTTCTCAACCAGTTTGCGGCACCACCCATATAATCGAATTTGCATTTTTGCAATTCAGTCCTCGCAGGTGAGCCAGCGGGAGTGGATGTCTTTTTTAAGACATACTTTTCCCTCCTGCTAGCTGGCTGAGTGGAAGGGGCGCCGTCATGGCACGGGTCACCCTTCACTTAGGTAAGGACGACGGGGAGGATACCTTGTGCTACTTTTCCCCCTGCGCCATCCTAGGTGTTGAGTGACCCGACGCTTTCATGGCCATTTAACCCCTTCCCCTCAGTTCTAGCTTAGGCTGGCTGAGTGGAAGGGGCGCTGTCATGGCGCGGATCACCCTTCACTTGGGTAAGGACGACGGGGAGGATGCCTTGTGCTACTTTGCCCCCCGCGCCCTCCTAGGTGATGTGCGGCCCAATGCCTTAATGACCATACCACCCCTCCCCCTCAGTCCTAGCTTCGGCTGGCTGAGTGGCAGGGGTGCTGTCATGGCGCGGGTCACCCTCCACTTAGGTAAGGACGACGAGGAGGATGCCTTGTGCTACTTTGCCCCCGCGCCCTCCTAGGCGTTGAGCGGGCCGACGCCCACATGACCATTCCACCCCTTCCCCTCAGCACTGGTTTCGGCCGTGAACCAATGCGTGTGCATAGGGGCTACCGCTGTGCCGTTAAGGTGCACTTCCCCTCAGCCCACGGGTCTACCCACGGTGTATCGGCCGGTACAACCCCGCTCCCCTTACGCACCTTCTACTAGTGTGCAAGTAGGGAGGCCGGGTGTCCAGCGGTGAAACCAGCACTATCGAGTCCTCCGACCGTTGGCCGTCCGCCATACTACCGCCGTGCCCCTCCCGCCTTGCTGGTGCCGCCGCTGCCACACTAACCGTTGGCCGTTCGCCATCCTACCGCCGTTAAGCCGCTGCATCCGTCACGCCGCTGCTACGACGACCGTTGGCCGTCTGCCATCCTACCGCGGTTAAGATGCTGCATCCGCAACGCCGCTGCTGCGACGACCGTTGGCCGTCTGCCACCCTACCGACGTCAAGCCGAGGCATCCGTCCAGCCGCTGCTACACTAGCCACTGGCCGCTTGCCATCCTACCGCCGTTAAGCCGCTGCTTCTATCCCGCCGCTGCTTCCGTACCGCCGTACGAGTCCGCCAGTTACCCGACCGTTTGACCGCCCTATTGAACCTTCTCTACTCCAACCGTTAGCCGCCGCTCCGCCCCCTCGCCATCTTGCGACGGAAAGCTGCTGCCCGCCTAATATCTCCAGCCGTGTGTGCGTGTATTCGTAACACATAAATATTGTGTATTTATTCAGTAGGGGTTTGTGGGACCTTTACTCTACTCTGGATTGACTGAGCGTTACCCGAGCCTAAGACGAAACCCACCTCATAAACATAACCGGATCTAACAAATGTTGCACCTTTTTAGTCGAAACGCGAGCCGACATTTCATTACTTAAAATATCATGCATTAAAAAAAATGTATCCATCAATGATAATGATATAATTGCTATTACGGGAGTTACTTCAGATGTGGTCCAATTTTTTTATTAAACATACGCTGCATGTGGTAAATGACGATTTCAATATTCCGACGGACTGAATATTAGGTAAAGACTTTTTGACATAAAACCAATGCGAAGTCAGCTACCCGACAAATAGTATTTCTTTCTGTATAAAATGCAAACAAGTCTCACTTCCAATTCTACACTGTACGGAAAGTGACTCTTATGTTATTCCGCCAAGGTGCGAAGTTTTCCGAATTTTTGACTTATAAAAATCACCAGAACCACTGTTCGTGGACTCACAGGAAATAGCCGAAGGCGTCTTTACAGCAAGATGCCTTAGCGATACCGAAAATCCGATCCTAAAAGTAATAAATACCACAAATACGATTAAATACATAAAAAGTTGCAACATTCGTACAGAAAAACTATCTTAATATAACGTTTACAAAATCAACAAAACAGACAATCGGATTGACCGTGTTAGCGAATTAAAACTAATTTTACAAAAACAAATACCTAAATATGCAGAAAGTAATTTGCTTCATTTATGTTTAGAGTATTCTGATATTTTTGCGCTAAATAATGACAAAATGACATAAAACAACTTCTACGAACAAAGACTCCGACTTTCATACACAACGCCAGTGTTCATCAAAAACTATCGCCTTCCACACTCTCAGCGCGAAGAAATAAACAACCAAGTTAGTAAATTATTGCAAAATGATTTAATCGAAGAAAGCTTTTCAAACTACAATAGTCCACTCATAATTGTGCCAAAGAAAGATACAGACGGCGAAAAAGCGTATAGAATGTGCGTAGATTTCCGCGCAGTAAACAAAAAACTAATAGCCGACAAATTTCCGCTCGCTCGAGTAGATGATATTCTTGATAATCTTGGCCGTGCAAAATATTTTTCAACGCTTGACCTCTTCTCTGGTTTCCACCAAATACCCCTTCATCCCGACTCACGCGACATAACCTCGTTTAGCACTGACCGTGGATCATTTGGATGGAAAGTATTACCTTTTGGGTTAAACGTTGCACCGAACTCTTTTTCCAGAATGATGACGATTGCTTTTTCAGGCATTCCACCTAACGTAGCTTTTTTGTATGTGGATGACATTATAGTGATTGGAAGGAAAAACATCACATTAAAAATCTGTCTCAATCAAGTCTTCAGCACATGTAGAAACTTTAATCTTAAATTAAAAACTAATAAATTTCATTTTCTTAGACCAGAAATAACCTTTTTGGGTCACAAATGTTCGGCAAAGGGCTTGTTGCCAGACTCTTCGAAAATTGAAGCAATTAATAAATATACAAAATCAACCGACAAAGACGCTGTGCGACGCTTTGTAGCGTTTGCGAATTTCTATCGAAGGTTTATACCTAATTTTGCTTCTCTAGTAGCACCTTTAAATCGCTTGAATAGGAAAAAGGTAGACTTTATTTGGGACAGTGCTTGTGCAAACGCATTCCAATCATAAAAATCCGCTTTAATGTCACCATAGCTACTACAATATCCAGATTTCAAAAACAGTTTATAATTACGGTCGATGCATCCAAGGCAGGTTGTGGTGCTATACTGAGTCAGGTTCATGAAGATAACGATTTATCCATTCGTTTTGCCTCTCAATCATTCAATAAGGTGGAGCAAAAGTAACCAATTATTGAGTTAGAGTTATTAGCGATATATTTTGCGATAAAGCAATTCGGACCATATATTTATGGAACCAACTTTCTTGTAAGATCAGATCATAGACCCTTGGTTTATTTGTTTAATATGAAGGATCCGACCTCAAAATTAGCAAGGATACGTCTCGAACTAGCCGAGTACAACTTCACAATAGAGTATATCAAAGGAAAAAGTAATGTTGGTGCTGACGCACTCTCACGCATCTCATTTGGCGAAATAAAGGACTCGAATAAACAAATTCTGGCGGTGAAAACACGGCCGATGTCGAAGCAACATCTGATACAAATTTACAAACTATTTCTAACGACTCAGGCAATACAATACAGACAGTCAATGTTTATGACAAATTTTCATTTAAATTTTCTAACAAAATTTCACGTATTAGATCCACAATTTTCAATGATGAGAAAACTAAAATTTCAAAATTACAAATTAACGCGCATATAAAACATAAAAAATTTTAACTAATTAATACTGAGATTGCTAGCGAAAAAACAATTCTAGGCGAGTTACTTTCGAGGTTACAATCCGAAGTCGACACTCGCGGTAATAATAAGATAGAATGACCAAAAGACGATTTATTTTTCAAATATTGTACTATTTTTAAGTTAAACCAAATTGAAAACAAAATATTAAAGACGTTAGAGATAATACTGCCCCACCCTGTATAGATCATAACAACAGAAGACAAAAAACTGAAAATTATGAAAATCTACCAAAACGATGCCACCTCAGGGGGACATATTGGTGTCAAAAAGCTGTACGCAAAAGTTCGTACTAAATTTTATTGGAAAAACATGACCCGAGACATCGTGAAATTTGTAAAAAATTGCCAACACTGCCTATTAAACAAAGTTAAACTAAAAACTATAGAAAAGCTAGTGTTAACACCAACACCTTGTAAACCTTTTGAAATAGTAGTCATTAATACAATATGACCGTTGCCAGAATCGAAGTATGGTAACAGGTTCGCAGTTACCATAATTTGCGATTTAACAAAGTACTTAGTAACAGTAGCCGTTCCGGATAAAAGTGCGAAAACAATAGCTTCTGCAGTTTTCGAGGCATTTATTTTAACATATGGTCCAATGAATTCTATCAAATCTGATCTAGGCACGGAATATCAAAATGAAGTGTTCTCAGAGCTGACAAAACTTTCAAATATCAAACACGATTTTTCCACAGCGCATCATCATGAGACGCTAGGTTCAATAGAACGAAACCATCGAGTATTTAACGAATACTTGCGCGCATATCTCAATGATACGTTGTCAGACTGGGACACTTACTTGATGCATTTCACGTTCTTTCACAATACCACTTCGAATACAGTTTTCGATAATGAACTTACACCGTTCGAATTAGTATTCTGTAAAAAAAATCCCATTTTACCTAGCGAACTTCAAAAAGCGAAAATTGATCAAATTTATTATGTAGAGAATTACGTGAAAAACGCGAAATACCGCATGCAAAAATTGCACATATTGGCACAAGAATTTTTGAACAAACATAAACTTCGAAATAAATATTATTATGACAAACATGCTTGTCCGTCAACAATTAGCGTAAATGATAAGGTTATAATACAAAGAGAACCGCGCGATAAACATGCAAGTATATATCAGGAGCCGTATGTAGTTAAAGAAATAGATGGAGCGAATATAAAATGTTTGGTAAAGAAAAGAAAAAATTAAAAATTGTTCACAAAAATAGCGTACAAAAGGTACAATAAATAACTTGGGTTGGTGTCGAAATTCTGTACGTACAAAATTCTAAAAACAAAATTCTGCTTTTTAAAATTCAGATTTTTTAAAATTCTGCTTTCTAAAATTCTGCTTTCAAAATTCTGTATTACAAAATTCTGTATTAAAATATAATGTTAACAATGTTAAAGAGGTCATGTAATTATTTTGAAAAGGTGCGCTATTCACAGTAATTCTGCGTAGAACACCTTTCTGCATAGGCGGCCTTCGGCCGCGCTTATAAAAAATAACCCTGGGCTACGCCATGCCAAGTCCGGGTGTGTGGTATAACCGTGGCTACCGCCACAGTGATGTCCTTCTGCGTAGTATACCCTTCTGCGTAGGCGGCCTTCGGCCGCACTTTAAAAAAATAACCCTTAGCCGATCCAACACCGGCTACGCCATACCATGATTCCGGAATTTTGACTTCCAGAATTAAATATGCAGAATTTTGAAAAAGCAGAACTTTAGAAACAGAGTTTTTTTGCAACTTACAGAATTTTGTCACCCAGAATTTTGTAATACGGAATAATGACACGCTCCCAAATAACTTTAGGCAACTCACGCTTTATTTACAAATACAAAATTTTGAATTTTAATACTTAATAACTAGGTTGCTAGTATGAAACGCATTCCTATGCCAAAACAAACAAAAAAAAAAAACAGTAGAAATGTATTAAATTTATAAATAATATAAGATGCAAACATACGACTTAGTAGCTAAAAGCTAAGCCATAAACATATGTGATTTAATGATGAATTTTTTATTTTTTTTTTATTATTATTATTAGCTTCTTTATTTAGCCGTAGGTATTTAAAATTTTCAGGTGCAGTTTAGTTATACAAAATCGGTAATCTTAGCAATAGCTAATTGCCTCATTGTGAGCTATAATGTTCTCTAATATGATATATTATCAGTATTTTAAATACCTTAATATTTCTTTCGTTTTTTATATTGCTTGGGAATTCATTAAAAAGTTTTAGGCCTTTATATATTAAAACATTTTGTGCCTTATTGGATTTATAAAATTTAATTCTAAAATCATTCTTGTTCCTTAAGCCGTAGGGTTGCACATCTCCTACATATGCATTTGGCTCGTTAAGTACTTTGGTAGTAGGTTATATTTCATTTTAAACACAAAAAGAAATACATTCATAATTGCTCTTTGATTGATATTTAACCATTTCAGAGTTTCTAACATATATGTTATTGGTGTCAGCTTTTACATAATAGTATGCACCGCATCCCTCTGTTTTGTAGTTTTTGCAGCCTGTTTTTCATCTGTGTGGATCCCAGGAATAAAATGGTCGAAGAGTATTCAAAATGTGGCTTGATCATTACATTAAATATCTTTACTGCGCTGTTGATAGGTATATTTTTGCGAATTCTTCGGAAAAATCCAATTTTTTCGAGATTTTACTGCAGATATAATCTATATGCTTATCGAAATTTAATTTTTTGTCGATGACAACGCATAGATATTTAATTTCGTCAACTTTATCTATTATTTCATCATTAACTGGAATATTATCTTCCGATTAGCTGTTGATTACAATTGCGTTCGTTTTTCAACGTTGAGTTTTAGCTTGTTCATACTAATATAGTTATAGATAAATTTTAAGTTATAGTTCAACCTAGCAATACACTCCTGACATGAATTTCCGGTTGTTGTTGTTGTTGTAGCAATGCTCGCCCGACCTAATAGCCGCGACCGATCACAAATTGTCATCAATATCCTCTAACGGGAGTCCAAGGAAACTTGCCGTTTCAACAGGGATGGACCATAAGGAAAGGGGTGTTAGAGGCGTTGGTTCCACATTACAATTGAAGAGATGGTTGGTGTCATGTGGGGACACATTGCAAGCGGGGCATACATTTTGTATGTCGGGGTTGATTCTGGATAGGTAAGAGTTTAACCTGTTACAGTATCCAGAACGAAGTTGAGCAAGAGTGACACGCGTTTCCCTGGGGAGTATGCGTTCCCCTTCCGCGAGTTTTGGATACTTTTCTTTAAGTACTGGATTCACCGGGCAATTCCCGGCATAAAGGTCCGAAGCTTGTTTATGGAGTTCAGCAAGGACCTGCTTGTGTTTTTTCGCTTCATACGGCTGGGTTCTCAGGTGCCGTATTTCCTCAAAATGCTTACGGAGATGACTCCTTAAGCCCCTAGGCGGTGCTGGTTCATCAATCAGATGTCTGTTGGGATGCCCAGGTTTCTGGGAATTGAACAGGAACTGTTTGGTCAGCATATCATTTCTCTCCCTGATGGGGAGTATTCTCCCCTCATTATGCAGGTGGTGTTCTGGGGACATAAGAAGACAGCCCGTGGCGATTCTGAGAGCAGTATTTTGGCAGGCCTGTAGTTTCTTCCAGTGGGTAATTTTTAGGCTTGGCGACCGTATGGGTGACGCGTAGCACGTAATCGGCTGGCTAATTGCTTTGTATGTAGTCATGAGCGTTTCTTTATCTTTTCCCCAGGTACTGCCAGCGAGGGATTTGAGAATTTTGTTACGGCTCTGAATTCTCGGAACAATTGCGGCTGCGTGCTCACCAAAATGTAGATCCTGATCAAATGTCACAATGGGGTGTAGGACAGTCGGTAGCGTAGTGCCATCAACGTGGATGTTCAAAATGGTCGACTTTTGGGACGTCCATGTTGTAAATAAGGTCGCGGAAGATTTAGTCGGAGATAATGCCAGGTTTCGCGAGGCGAAAAAACTGGAGAGATCAGGGAGGTAGCCGTTTATTTTATTGCATAGCGCATCGATCTTTGGGCCTGGGCCTATGGCCATTATTGTGCAGTCATCGGCGTAGGAAACGATTGTGACTCCTTCCGATGGTGAAGGTAGCTTAGATATGTAGAAATTAAACAAAAGTGGGGATAGGACACCATCCTGTGGCACCCCTTGTTTAATTCTCCTTGGTTTTGATGTTTCGTTTCTAAATTGCACCGATGCCTGCCGACCACACAGATAATTTGCGGTCCACCATTTAAGACATGGGGGAGGGTAGACCCTTCCAGGTCTTATAGTAACGAGCCATGGTTGACCGTATCAAAAGCTTTTGATAGGTCTAGCGCTACGAGTGCTCTTCTATGGTGGGGGTATTGATTTGAACCGCATTTTATCTGGGTGCTAATGACATTTAGCGCGGTGGTAGTGCTATGGAGCTTTCTGTAGCCATGCTGATGAGGGGCTAGTTGCCAATTTGCTTGGAAATAAGGGAGCAAAATGGCTTCCAGCGTCTTTGCCACTGGCGATAGGAGAGATATCGGACGATACGACTCTCCTATGTTAGCTGGTTTCCCAGGCTTTAGTAGCGGGACCACCTTGTCCATTTTCCATTTCTCGGGTATGACAAAGGTGGAAAGAGACAGGTTGAAGACATGCGCTACATATTTGAAACCCTCTTTCCCTAGGCTTTTAAGCATCGGCATGGCTATGCCGTCTGGGCCCACTGCTTTTGATGGTTTAGCGCGACCAATGGTGTCCTCAACCTCTTTAGCGGTGATGGTGATTGGTGGTGCGCTGAATTTGTGTTTATGTGCGTGTCTATTGGCTCTCCGTCTATCTTTGTCGACCGTAGGATGCATTATATTTTGTCGGCAGAAAGCGCTCGCGCATTTTTTCGCATCCGACAGCACTTTGTCGCCAAAGGCGATGGAAACTTTGTTGTTGTTGTTGTTGTTGTAGCGATAAGGTTGCTCCCCGAAGGCTTTGGGGAGTGTTATCGATGTGATGGTCCTTTGCCGGATACAGATCCGGTACGCTCCGGTAACACAGCACCATTCAGGTGCTGGCCCGACCATCTCGGAAACGATTTATGTGGCCACATTAAACCTTCAGGCCATCCCCTCCCTCCCCAACCCCAAGTTCCATAAGGAGCTTAGGGTCGCCAGAGCCTCGTCTGTTAGTGAAACAGGATTCGCCGCGAATAGGTGAGGTTGACAATTGGGTTTGGAGAAGCTATATGTTGCGCTGGCAACCTGCAGGGTTGCGCTACACAGCCCCTTGAATCTGGTGTTTTAGTCGCCTCTTACGACAGGCGTACCTACCCCGGGTATATTCTGACCCCCCCTAACCCGCTGGGGGAATGGAAACTTTGTCTTTGTGTTTAGTCGGATTCGATAGGAACTTTACGGTGGACCAAAGTTTACCCACACCGGTAGAGAGGTTACAACCTCTTAGGTGCTCCTCCCATTTCTCCCGCTTGTGTTCGTCCACAAGCAATCTGACGCGCTGGTTTATATCCCTTATTTGGGGGTCGTCTGGATCAAGCTATCTTATAAGGTCACGTTCTCTCGCTAAGTTTGCGGCCTCCGCCGGGAAGTGGGGCCGGATTTCGGGAATTCTCCCTGCGGGAATGAAACGTGCCGAGGCGGATTCAATGACCTTACGGAAGGCAAGCTCCCCTTGGTGGGCATCAGTCAGGATAGGGAGGGCAGCAAAGCGGTTGTCTGTAAAAGATTTATATTCTTCCCACTTTCCTTTTTTGAAGTTTATGCGAATTTCCGGTAGTATATAGTAGTGTATCATCTGCAAATTGACAGATTTCAACTCCTTGTAGTATATTTTCCATATCATTAATATATATTAGGAACAGAAGAGTACCAAGCACTGCACCTTGTGGTACGCCTAGTGTTATTTGTGCAGGCTCTGAGATGCCTTCTGCGACTTTTGTGCGTTGCCATCTGTTACTCAAGTAGCTTACGAACTACTGATTTTCGACTCCGTTAATTCGATACCTTCTCATTTTCTCTACCAAAATACACCTGCCAATTGTTTCGAATGCTCACTTGAAGTCCAGAAATACAGCAGCTATGCATTTTCCCTCATTGGTTTTCGAATATCAGTTGATTCTTCTCCATATAGGCTTCCAATTGCTTGTGAACCACTTTCTCAAGTATTTTACTCTCGGTCATTAACATATTAATTGGTCGAAACTCTTCTGGATTAACCGTCTTTTACTTTTTCCACTGGTACCACCATGGACATTTTCAAGTTGCTCGGAAATTCACCACTCTTTAGAGAATTATTAATAATTTTCAGGAGGGTTTGTTCTATTATTTCGAAGGCGCACAGTATAATTTTTGTCGGGACGCGGTTGTAATCTTTTTTATTGTTCATGACTTTAATAACGCTAAAGACATCGTTTAAGTCCAATGTTTTAAATTTAAATTGCGTTCCACATGGCTTAACATAGTTAGTATATGACACTTGGGGAATAACTCTGTTGAGTTCTTCAACACTTTCAATAAGCATATTAGCTATTTCTACTTTATTTTTTAGTTCATGACCTTTCACAACTATTTCGCCTATTTCAGTTCTTTCTTCGTTTAATACGAGCTGCTTTATTGTTCTCCACATTGCTTTTTGGTCTTTTGAAGTATCAATATTATTAGATAAATATTTGTTTCGCGCACTTTGGAGCTCCTTAGTATAGTAGTTTCTATAATCTTTATAATTTTGCCAATCCGCAAACGAATTTTTCCACCTGGCTAACTTGTATAATTGTATTTTAGTATGCTTCATTTTGCGTAGATTGTTCCCTAACCACCCATCAAACTTTTTCTTTTTTGCAACCATTTTAGTAGTGATCATTTATCAATGGACTCTTTTAGTTTATTACATAAAATACTAGCCATGTCGCTTAGACCGCTATTACTTACTTACTTACTTAATTGGCGCTTAACCGTCTAAACGGTTATGGCCGTCCAACAAGGCGCGCCAGTCGCTCCTTCGCTCCGCCAACCGGCGCCAATTGGTCACACCAAGGGAGTTTAAATCGTTTGCCACCTGGTCCTTCCAACGGAGTGGGGCCGCCCTCTACCTCTGCTTCCATAGGCGGGTTCCGATAGAAACACTTTCTTGGCCGGAGCATCATCTTTCATTCGCATAACATGGCCTAGCCAGCGCAGCCGCTGCGTTTTAATTCGCTGGACTATGTTGATGTCTGCGTATAGCTCGTACAGCTCATCATTAAATCTTCTTCGGTACTCGCCATCGCCAACGCGTAGAGGTCCATAAATCTTTCGCAGAACTTTTCTCTCGAACACTCCCAAAGCCGCTTCATCTGCTGTTGTCATGGTCCATGCTTCTGCCCCATATAGCAGGACGGGTACGATAAGTGACTTTTAGAGTATGATTTCCGTTCGCCGAGAGAGGACTTTACTTTTCAATTGCCTACCTAGTCCAAAGTAGCATTTATTGGCAAGACTGATTCTTCGCTGGATTTCAGTGCTGATGTTGTTGCTAGTGTTGATGCTGGTTCCCAAATAAACGAAGTCTTTTACTATTTCGAAATTATGGCTGCCAACAGTAGCGTGGTTGCCAAGGCGCATATGTGCTGACTCTTTGCTCGATGACAGCAGGTACTTCGTTTTGTCCTCATTCACCATCAAACCCATCTTTACCGCTTCTTTTTCCAGTTTGGAGTAAGCAGAACTAACAGCGCGGGTGTTTAGGCCGATGATATCAATGTCATCAGCATACGCCTGTAATTGCACGCTTTTATAGTATATTGTTCCAGTGCGGTTAAGTTCTGCAGCTAGTATAATTTTCTCCAGCATCAAATTAAAGAAATCGCACGATAGGGGGTCACCCTGTCTGAAACCTCGTTTAGTTTGGAACGGCTCGGAGAGGTCCTTCCCAATTCTGACTGAGCTGATGGTGTTGCTCAACGTCATTTTGCACAGCCGTATAAGTTTTGCGAGGAAACCAAATTCAGACATAGCGGCATATAGGCAGCTCTTTTCGTGCTGTCGAAGGCGGATTTAAAGTCGCGCGAAGAGGTGATGTGTGTCGATTCTCTTTTCACGGTTTTTTCCAAGATTTGGCGCACTGTGAAAATCTGGTCGATGGTAGATTTACCAGGTCTGAAGCCGCACTGATAAGGTCCAATCAGCCGGTTTACGGTGGGCTTCAATCTTTCGCACAATACACTTGAAAGGATCTTATATGCGATATTAAGAAGGCTGATTCCACGATAGTTGGTGCATTTTGCGGTATCCCCCTTCTTGTGGACTGGGCAAAGAACACTTAGATTCCAACCGTCGGGCATGCTTTCGTCCGCCCATATTTTGCTAAGAAGCTGCTGCATGCGCCTTACCAACTCCTCGCCGCCGAACTTGAATAGCTCCGCAGGCAATCCATTAGCGCCCACGGCCTTGTTGTTTTTCAATCTGGTTATTGCTATTCTAACTTTGTCATAATCGGGCGGGGGGACATATATTCCATCATCATCGATTGCGGGATCGCGTTCTTCATCTCTGCGCGGTGAATTGCTGCCTCCATTTAGGAGAGCAGAGAAGTATTCCCTCCATAATCTAAGCACTCTCTGGACATCAGTTACAAGGTCGCCGTTTTCATTCCTACAGGAGTTTGCCCCGGTCTTAAAACCTTCCGTCTGTCGCCGTATTTTTTGGTAGAATTTTCGGGCGTTATTCCTGGTGGCTAGCAGCTCAAGCTCCTCGCACTCACGCCTTTCTGCTTTTTTCTTCCTGAAAAGGCGTCTCGCTTCCCTTTTCAACTCACGATAGCGTTCACACACTCCTCTTGTCGCGCTCGCTTTTAACGTAGCCCTGTAGGCAGCGTCTTTTCTTTCGGTTGCCACGCGGCATTTTTCATCATACCAGTTCTTTTTCGTGGCCGGCGGTAACCAATTCTTTCCTCGGCGGCAGTACGAAGTGCTTTGGAGATATGCTCCCACTGCTCCTGTATTTCTTCAGGATGACTTGTGCTCTCAGAGAGCAGGTGTGAGAGTCGAGTTGCAAAATCATTGGCAGTCTGTTGTGATTGAAGCTTTTCGAAGTCTAGCTTTCCTTGTGTTTTTTGTTCCTTAGTTTTAGCCGCGTTGAGGCGGGTGCGTATTTTGGCTGCAACGAGATAATGGTCCGAGTCGATGTTAGGTCCTCGGATCGTGCGCACATCTAAAACACCGGAGGCATGCCGTCCGTCTATCACAACGTGATCGATCTGATTGCGAGTATTTCGATCAGGAGACAGCCATGTAGATTGATGTATCTTTTTATGCATGAACCTCGTGCTGGATATGACCATATTTCGAGCACCGGCAAAGTCAATCAGCCTCAGTCCGTTAGGAGAAGTTTCATTGTGTAGGCTGAACTTTCCGACTGTAGGGCCAAAAACACCTTCTTTGCCCACCCTGGCGTTAAAGTCGCCAAGCACGACTTTTATATCATGACGGGGGCAGCGCTCGTATATGCGTTCTAATTGTTCATAAAAAGTATCTTTCACCTCATCGTCTTTCTCCTCTGTCGGCGCATGGGCGCAGATGAATGATATATTAAAAAATTTTGCTTTTATTCGGATAGCGCCGAGACGCTCGCTCCCTATAATATTTTCAAAATTTGTATCTTGCAGTTGTCTTATCAAAATTTTATAATTAATAATTTGCCGGTTTTTTTTAGATTTATCTCAATTGATTCGTGATCACTTATTTTATAGTTCATGTTCACCTTAGCTTCAACATCAGGCATATTAGTCAATAAATTATCAATCAATGTAGCGCTAGCATTCGTAACTCTTGTTGGTTCTGAAACAACTTGCGTAAACGCATTGTCTGAGACTGCTTGAAAAATTTGCTGCTTGTATGCGCTGCTTACTAGCCAATCTATATTAAAATCACCCATTATGAATTATATAAATCCAAAAAGCTGGAATTCCAACCAAATTAATATTTAAGCATATATATTTTTATATAAGCGTACATTTGCATATAAAATTTTTCATATACAAAACTAATACTTATAAGTTTTGCTCTAAATTTAAAAAACAAAAAAAAAAAAAACCAAAACGGAAAAATTCTTACATACGTAACTAATAACTAATTGGCGGCCGCCGTGATGGCCGTGATGTGATGGTAGCGTGCTCGGCCTACCACACCGAAGATCCTGGGTTAACGCCACGGAAAAGCAAAATCAAATCCTTTAGAAACAAGTCCCTCAGCAGTGTTTGGCAACCACAGCGAGTGTATATCTGCCATGAAAAGCTCTCAGCTCTCTGCCTTGCAGACGCCATTTGGAGTCGGCATAAAACAAGTAGGTCTCATCCCGCCAATTTGTAGGAAAAAAATAGGAGCACGACGCAAACAGGAAGAGAAGGTCGGCATTAGATCTCTTCGGAGGTTATCGCGACTTACATTTTTTTTACGTAACTAATAAGAACAAGTAAGGACGGGACTGTCTTCGGCTATGCCGAAGACTTCATATCTTTCATGAATGGGGCTGAACAATAATCTTATCCCGTTCGTAATCTCCGAATAATCGGATGTATAAGATAAGAAATATCTAGTGAACAGATCTACATACCTAAACGATTTGTAAGATAAATATAAAATAAAAAATAGGTAGGTATCCTGTATGGGGATGCAAAGTTTCACGTTTTTTGTGGTCTGCGTGTAAAAACTATGACTACGAATCACGTATTTCAACAATATATGACGTAACCGTAACTATTTGATGAAATGTTATGAATTTTGAAGCTTCTAGCCGTAAAAAAGGGGCAAAAAAATACAGTTTATATGGGGTATATAATATATGTACCACCGATCTCTATGATTTTTTCAGACAATAATATATGCTATATACGTAAACATTTGGTGAAATTTGAAGCTTCTAGCTGTTAAAACGGAGCAGAAGTTGCGCCAAGTTTCTTATCTGAACAATCGGTTGTATGAGATATATACTATATATACCACCGATCTTAATGATTTTTTCAGACAACAATATATACTATACACGTAAGCATTTGGTGAAATTTGAAGCTTCTAGCTGTTAAAATGGGGAAGAAATTGCGCATTATCTGAACAATCGGTTGTATAAGATTATATATATCAGCGGTCTCTATGATTTTTTCAGACAACAATATATGCTATACACGTAAACATGAAATTTGTACATAACTAAACGATTTTTAAGATAAATATAAAATAAAAAATAGGTAGGTACTTTGTGTGAGGATGCAAAGCTTCACGTTTTTTGTGGTCTGCATGTAAAAGCTATGACTACGAATCACGTATTTCAACAATATATGACGTAAACGTAACTATTTGATGAAATGTTATGAATTTTGAAGCTTCTATCCGTAAAAAAGGGGCAAAAATTACAGTTTATATGAAGTATATAATATATATACCACCGATCTCTATGATTTTTTCAGACAACAACATATGCTATATACGTAAGCATTTGGTGAAATTTGAAGCTTCTAGCTGTTAAAACGGGGCAGAAATTGCGCAAAGTTTCTTATCTGAACAATCGGTTGTATGAGATATATACTATATATACCACCGATCTCAATGATTTTTTCAGACAATTATATATACTATACACGTAAGCATTTGGTGAAATTTGAAGCTTCTAGCTGTTAAAATGGGGAAGAAATTGCGCATTATCTGAACAATCGGTTGTATGAGATTATATATATCAGCGGTCTCTATGATTTTTTCAGACAACAATATATGCTATACACGTAAACATGAAATTTGAACATATCTAAACGATTTTTAAGATAAATATAAAATAAAAAATAGGTAGGTACTTTGTGTGAGGATGCAAAGCTTCACGTTTTTTGTGGTCTGCATGTAAAAACTATTACTACGAATCACGTATTTCAACAATATATGACGTAAACGTAACTATTTGATGAAATGTTATGAATTTTGAAGCTTCTATCCGTAAAAAAGGGGCAAAAATTACAGTTTATATGAAGTATATAATATATATACCACCGATCTCTATGATTTTTTCAGACAACAACATATACTATATACGTAAGCAATCGGTAAAATTTGAAGCTTATAGCTGTTAAAATGGGGTAGAAATTGCGAAAAGTTTCTTATCTGAACAATCGGTTGTATGAGATATATACTATATATACCACCGATCTCTATGATTTTTTCAGACAATAATATATGCCATATACGTAAGCGTTCGGTGAAATTTGAAGCTTCTAGCTGTTAAAATGGGGCTAAATTGCGATAATATATATATATACTATATATACCACCATATATATACTATATATACCACCGATCTGTATGATTTTTTCAGACAACAATATATGCTCTATACGAAAGCATTCGTTGAACTTTGAAGCCTCTAGCTCTTAAAATAGGGCAGTAATTACGAAAAGTTTCTTATCTGAACAATTGGTTGTGGGGGATATATACTATATATAGGACCGATCTCATCAATTTTTCCAGGCAACAATATGTGCAATATATGAAAGTATATGGTGAAGTTTGAAGCTTCAATCTGTTAAATTTTCCTTTAAGGACTTACAATTTTGGGTTTCGTGACGAAATTAATATACCATTTCATTTTCATGAAAGGTATAAAAGTACGAATACTTATACTTATATACAGGCCCGTCGAGAGGGGGGACGGGGGGACGGGGGATCCCCCCCCCGGGCCGGGGTTTCTCAGGGGGCCCGCGATTTAGAGGTACTAAGAAATTTTTTTTAATTCAGGAGAGTCTTTAGTTGTTCCATGTGCAAATTTTAAGCCGAACTTCAAAAGCGACGAATATTGATAACGATTTTTTGCCTGGGCCTGAGGAGACAATAAAAGCATCAAACAAAAATGTGTTTCTCAGGGGGCCCGCGATTTCGAGGTACTGAGAAGTTTTGTTTAATTCAGGAGAGTCTTTAGTTGTTCCATGTGCAAATTGTGAGCCGAATTTCAAAAGCAAAGAATATTGATAATGATTTTTTGCCTGGGCCTGAGGAGACAATAAAAATATCAAACAAAAATGTGTTTCTCAGGGGGCCCGCGATTTAGAGGTACTAAGAAGTTTTGTTTAATTCAGGAGAGTCTTTAGTTGTTCCATGTGCAAATTGTGAGCCGAATTTCAAAAGCAAAGAATATTAATAATGATTTTTTGCCTGGGCCTGAGGAGACAATAAAAACATCAAACAAAAATGTGTTTCTGAGGTGGCCCGCGATTTAGAGGTACTAAGAAATGTTTCTAATTCAGTAGAGTCTTTAGTTGTTCCATGTGCAAATTTTAAGCCGAATTTCAAAAGCAGCGAATATTGATAATGATTTTTTGCCTGGGCCTGAGGAGATAATAAAAACATCAAACAAAAATGTGTTTCTCAGGGGGCCCGCAATTTCGAGGTACTGAGAAGTTTTGTTTAATTCAGGAGAGTCTTTAGTTGTTCCATGTGCAAATTGTGAGCCGAATTTCAAAAGCAAAGAATATTGATAATGATTTTTTGCCTGGGCCTGAGGAGACAATAAAAATATCAAACAAAAATGTGTTTCTCAGGGGGCCCGCGATTTAGAGGTACTAAGAAAATTTTTAATTCAGGAGAGTCTTTAGTTGTTCCATGTGCAAATTTTAAGCCGAACTTCAAAAGCGACGAATATTGATAATGATTTTTTGCCTGAAATGTGTTTCTCAGGGGGCCCGCGATTTCGAGGTACTAAGAAATTTTTTTTTAATTCAGGAGAGTCTTTAGTTGTTCCATGTGCAAATTGTAAGCCGAATTTTAAAAGCAACGAATATTGATAATGATTTTTTGCCTGGGCCTGAGGAGACAATAAAAAAATCACACAAAAATGTGTTTCTGAGGTGGCCCGCGATTTCGAGGTACTAAGAAATTTTTTTATTTCAGTAGAGTCTTTAGTTGTTCCACGTGCAAATTTTAAGCCGAGTTTCAAAAGCAGCGAATATTGATAATGGTTTTTTGCCTGGGCCTGAGGAAACAATACAAACATCAAACAAAAATGTGTTTCTCAGGGGGCCCGCGATTTAGAGGTACAAAAATTTTTTTTTTAATTCAGGAGAGCCTTTGGTTGTTCCATGTGGAAATTTTAAGCCGAACTTCAAAAGCGACGAATGTTGATAATGATTTTTTACCTGGGCCTGAGGAGACAATAAAAACATCAAACAAAAATGTGTTTCTGAGGTGGCCCGCGATTTAGAGGTACTAAGAAATGTTTTTAATTCAGTAGAGTCTTTAGTTGTTCCATGTGCAAATTTTAAGCCGAATTTCAAAAGCAACGAATATTGATAATGGTTTTTTGCCTGAGCCTGAGGAAACAATACAAACATCAAACAAAAATGTGTTTCTGAGGGGGCCCGCGATTTAGAGGTGCTAGAATTTTTTTTAATTCAGGAGAGTCTTTAGTTGTTCCATGTGAAAAATTTAAGCCGAGTTTCAAAAGCATCGAATATTGATAATGATTTTTTGCCTGGGCCTGAGGATACAATAAAAACATCAAACAAAAATGTGTTTCTCAGGGGGCCCGCGATTGAGAGGTACTAAGAATTTTTTTTTTTTAATTCAGGAGAGAATACAGGTTCATCTTCAAAAATTTTTCCATCAATACCACCAACTCTGTATCAAAGTCCAGATTATTTAAACGACTTCGATATCGGTACCGTGAATAATGAGTTTTTGCGATCTGAAGAAGTCAACGAAATAATTCATCGAGGTCACCAAAAGTGTCATGTTATTTTTGCACGTGATTGTCATGACGAGGCATTTCCTACCTCGTTGTTAAACAGAATCTTGCCAAATGGGGAGAAAGTGGAGCGTGACTGGTTATTGTGGAGTGCCAGTAGCAATGCTTTTTATTGCCTACCATGTCGTCTATTAAGCACCAATACTTTAAATCGACCTAAAATTTGTTATGCGGATATTCGAAATTCCAGGTATGGAAGAAGCTGTACGATAAACTGCCATCACACGAAAATACTCAAGATCAAATTAAATGTTATATTCGATGGCGATCTTTGCAAATCTAATTCAAAAGGAGGCTACAATTGATACATTTATCAATGACCAGCTAATAACTGCTGAAACTCAAAAGTGGAAAGAAATTGTATATAGAATTTTGGACACTATTTTATTTTTGGGTGAAAGAGGCCTAGCATTCAAAGGCGAAGGTATATATCTTCGTGAAAATTGACATTATTTGGGCATCTAAGATCTCATAAGCCAATATGATCCGATACTTAAAGATCATTTGGATAAAGTTAGGATTTCACAACAGCAGCACAGACGTTTGCAAGTTCACTATCTTTCCCCAGACATTCAGAACGAGTTTATAGAAATTTGTGCAAAGCACATGAGGTAAACTATATTAGATCAACGCAAGAAGGCCAAGTATTTTGCTATTATCGTTGATGCTACGCATTATGCTAGTCACGTTGACGAGCTATGAAAATAGCTTACAACGGAGCACTACGTAAAATTCTCGACAAAAACTCGAATGCTGATTACTCGCTTTGTGCAACCCACAGTCTCAATTTATGTGGTGCTGATGCTGCAGAATGTTGTACGGCTGCAACTACTTTCTTCGGAGTTGTAAAAAATGTTTTGCTATTTTCAGCAGCAGTGCACAACTATGGCACATCCTCAAAAAAAATGTACCGAGCTCTCTTCACAGTCTTTCAGACACTAGGTGGTCGGCTAGAATTGAGGCAATCAGACCGTTCGCAAACCATGTTCCAGGATTAACACAAGCACTAAACGCTTTACTTAAGCTAAATTTGACTGCACAAACATACGGATATATTACCGGCATTCTCAAGTACATCAACAAGTTCGAATGTATCTTGCTGTCCTCAATTTTGTTCCAAATACTGACTACCATTAATGAAAGAAACATCGTACTCAAAGCTAGAAACGACACGCTAGATGTTGAGGTCCGACATCTGGTTCTCCCCATAAATTCAGAAAAATAAATTCGGAAACACATTTTTTCAGAAAACATTAGTCAAAACACTTTTTCAGAAAGCCAAAATTCAGAAATCAATATTCAGAAGTCAAATTTCAGAAGCCAAAATCAGAAGTCAAATTTCAGAAGTCAAAATTTAATGTTTTTTTGCTGTCTGATTACTTTCTGAATCTTGACTTCTGAAATTTTTTTCAGCCTGGAACACAGAAACGTCGAAAGAAGGTGTTATATCGAATGGAATTATGGAATATGTATAACATCACCAAATTGGGTGAAGTCCGTACAAATAATTTTATCGAAAGGTGGCACAACGTCATTCGAAGTGCATTTGGGACACACGCTATCATATCTAATTTCATAAACAAATAAAAAACCGTCATGCAATAATAGAAACAAAACTGCAGCAATTTTCAGCTGGACGCGAGCCATATCGGGAACGCAAGATAAAATATAAAGACTTCGTTTTTTTAACATTGTAAATTCATTTGAAAAAGATAAACGCGAAAAGATTTAATTAATTACATGCTTTCTATTGCACACAATTTAAAATTTTACATTTAACTAATTTTTATACTCAGTTGAGCAGAGCTCACAGAGTATATTAAGTTTGATTGGATAAGGGTTGGTTGTACATATATAAAGGAATCGAGATAGATATAGACTTCCATATATCAAAATAATCAGGATCGAAAAAAAATTTGATTGAGCCATGTCCGTCCGTCCGTCCGTCCGTCCGTCCGTTAACACGATAACTTGAGTAAATTTTGAGGTATCTTGATGAAATTTGGTATGCAGGTTCCTCAGTACACATCTCAGATCGCTATTTAAAATGAACGATATCGGACTATAACCACGCCCACTTTTTCGATATCGAAAAGTTCGAAAAACTGAAAAAGTGCGATAATTCATTACAAAAGACAGCTAAAGCGACGAAACTTGGTAGATGAGTTGACCTTATGACGCAGAATAGAAAATTAGTAAAATTTTGGACAATGGGCGTGGCACCGCCCATTTTTAAAAGAAGGTAATTTTAAAGTTTTGCAAGCTATAATTTGGCAGTCGTTGAAGATATCTTGATGAAATTTGACAGGAACGTTACTTCTATTACTATATGTACGCCTAATAAAAATTAGCAAAATCGGAGAAGGACCACGCCCACTTTAAAAAAAAAAAATTTTTTAAAGTAAAATTTTAACAAAAAATTTAATATCTTTACAGTATATAAGTAAATTATGTCAACATTCAACTCCAGTAATGATATGGTGCAAAAAAATACAAAAATAAAAGAAAATTTCAAAATGGGCGTGGCTCCGCCCTTTTTCATTTAATTTGTCTAGGATACTTTTAACGCCATAAGTCGAACAAAAATTAACCAATCCTTTTGAAATTTGGTAGGGCATAGATTTTATGACATTAACTGTTTTCTGTGAAAATGGGCGAAATCGGTTGATGCCACGCCCAGTTTTTATACACAGGCGTCCGTCTGTCCTTCCGCATGGCCGTTAAAACGATAACTTGGGCAAAAATCGACATATCTTTAATGAACTTAGTTCATGTGCTTACTTGAACTCACTTTATCTTGGTATGAAAAATGAACGAAATCCGACTATGACCACGCCCACTTTTTCGATATCGAAAATTACGAAAAATGAAAAAATGCCATAATTCTATACCAAATACGAAAAAAATCATGAAACATGGTAAGGTAATTGGATTGTTTTATTGACGCGAAATATAACTTTAGAAAAAACTTTATAAAATGGTTGTGACACCTACCATATTAAGTAGAAGAAAATGAAAAAGTTCTACAGGGCGAAATAAAAAACCCTTAAAATCTTGGCAGGTATTACATATATAAATAAATTAGCTGTATCCAACAGATGATGTTCTGGGTCACCCTGTTCCACATTTTGGTCGATATCTGGGAAACGCCTTCACACCACTCCCTTTTAAAACTCTCATTAATACCTTTAATTTGATACCCATATCGTACAAACTCATTCTAGAGTCACCCCTGGTCCACCTTTATGGCGATATCTCGAAAAGGCGTCCACCTATAGAACTAAGCCCCACGCCCTTTTAAAATACTCATTAACACCTTTCATTTGATACCCATATCGTAAAAACATATTCTAAAGTCACCCCTGGTCCACCTTTATGGCGATATCTCGAAAAGGCGAACACCTATAGAACGAAGGCCCACTCCCTTTTAAAATACTCATTAACACCTTTCTTTTGATACCCATATTGTACAAACAAATTCTAGGGTCACCCCTGCTCCACCTTTATGGCGATATCTCGAAACGGCGTCCACATATGGAACTAAGGATTACTCCCTTTTAAAATACTCATAAACACCTTTCTTTTGATACCCATATTGTACAAACAAATTCTAGGGTTACCCCTGGTCCACCTTTATGTCGATATATCGAAACCGCGTCCACCTATGGAACTAAGGATTACTCCCTTTTAAAATACTCATTAGCACCTTTCATTTGATACCCATATCGTGCAAACGCGTTCTATAGTCACCCCTGGTCCACCTTTATGGCGATATCTCGAAAAGGCCACCACCTATACAACAACCACCACTCCCTTTTAAAACCCTTATTAATGCCTTTAATTTGATACCCATATCGTACAAACATATTCTAGAGTCACCCCTGGTCCACCTTTAGGGCGATATTTCGAAACGGCGTCCACCTATAGAACTAAGGCCCACTCCCTTTTAAAATACTCATTAACACCTTTCGTTTGATGCCCATATTGTACAAACAAATTCTAGGGTCACCCCTGGTCCACCTTATGGCGATATCTCGAAACGGCGTCCACCTATGGAACTAAGGATTACTCCCTTTTAAAATACTCATTAACACCTTTTTTTTTGATACCCATATTGTACAAACAAATTCTAGGGTCACCCCTGGTCCACCTTTGTGGCGATATCTCGAAATGGCGTCCACCTATGGAACTAAGGATTACTCCCTTTTAAAATACTCATTAACACCTTTCATTTGAAACCCATATCGTACAAACGCATTCTAGAGTCAACCCTGATCCACCTTTATGGCTATATCCCTAAATGGCATCCACCTATAGAACTATGGCCCACTCCCTCATAAAATACTCTTTAACGCCTTTCATTTGATACACATTCCAGGGTTTCCCTCGGTTCATTTTCCTACATGGTTATTTTCCCTTATGTTGTCACCATAGCTCTCAACTGAGTATGTAGTGTTCGGTTACACCCGAACTTAACCTTCCTTACTTGTTCATTATACATAATTCCTTCCAAATAAATGGACGTTTCTGAATTTTGAGAAAAATTTAATGTTTTTGCTGTCGTCTGATTACTTTCTGAATTTTGACTTCTGAATTTTGCTTTCTGAAATTTGACTTCTTAAATTTAAATTCTGAAATTTGACTTCTGAGATTTGACTTCTGAGTTTTGACCTCTGAATTTTGTCTTTCTGAAAAAAGGGTTCTGACTAATGTTTTCTGAAATGATGTGTTTCTGAATTTTTGTTTTCTGAATTTATGGGAGGCACCCCGACATCTAGATGTCTTATTAGCTGATTTGAAGTTGATCAGGAACCAAAGGGAAACAATTTTAAACGAATGCAAAACAGTTGCTATTGAGTTGAACATCTCGCCAAAGTTTCCGTACATTCGAAAGAGAAAACCCAATAGACGTTTTGAAGATAATTGAAATGAGATCATTATGGATTCTTGGTGATCGTCGATTTGGTAATCACTGGCATTACTGAACGATTTGCAGCTATGAGAAGTTTGAACGAGACGTTTTCCTTTTTATGGCAATTTGAAGACATGGATGAACCTACGGTTCGGGCGAGTGCAGCAAAATTTGTCGAAAAATACAAGTCGGACGTTTCTCAGAGCTAAGAATGCGAAACAATTCACTTGAAACACATTTACGAAGCAAATTTTGATAAAGGTCTGTCACCATTGGAATTGCTAAATGCAGTCTATGTTCAAAATCTGTATACAATTTTCCCCAACATTTGTGTTGCTTTACGTATCTTTTGCTCTATACCTGTCACTGTAGCTAGTGCAGAACGTTCTTTCAGCGTCCTTGCAAGAATCAAAAACTTTCATAGATCGTGTTCATCTCAAGAACGAGTTTCAGAACTTGCCACGCTTTTTGCTGAATCCGCTTTTTGTTAATCCAAAAATATTTAGTTGATGTGGCAAACAATTTTTTTGATGTAATCCATCAATTCTGATTCATGAATAAGACGTCATTAATTCAAATTTATCAAATGTATTAGTGGATTTTTTATAGGGGCCCGTAAATTGTTTAGTCCCGGACCCGGATTTTCTCTCTACGGCCCTGCTTATGTACTTATTTTAAAATATGCAAATTGGCATAACAAAAACTCCCTAGCTTCAAAAACATAATATAGATATGTTAAGCTAAACACTTAAGATATATGAAATTGTAACCAAACGAAAAAAAAAAACAAAAAAAGGTTACAAAAGTTTCTTCAAATTAGTGGTAACCAAACCCGAATTTCTAAAACAATTTGCCAAAACATTAACAATTTTATACAAATTGAATATTCATTGATATGTAAACTACCGTAATTTTCATCTAAAATATGCATTTAATTTTAATCAAATCGACCATTCATTATTAAATAATTTAACGTAATTTTTCTATTAATATCATGTGATGCTTGGTGTTCGTTTATCCAAGCAATAAGGACAGACGAATTTTCCAGGTTGGATAACTCTGCATAATCCTTCTTTTCCCGGGTGGGATGATGTAATGATACATGTAATCGTGCCCTTATGCTGCACACTAATGCATCTACTTGGCAGCACTGCAATACGATATGGCATGACAGCTGGCTGGTCGTGAAATTAATTTTTTTATTCTCGGCTTTTAACTCGTGCAGTCATAAAATTAAAAAAAAAATAAAAGTTAATAAACCTTAACAATTTTGAAGTCGAGCTAAAGTCGGGCTAACCATTATACGAACTGTTCATTTCAATTTTATGGATAACTGCGAGTAAGCAAAAGACTGCGGGTAAACTGATCAGGTGGCATGTAGCAATTGGACTGCGGGTAAGCTGATGAACGTAAAGGAGTTGTCTTACATCCAGGCTGATCAACCCAAAGGAGTTGCTTCAGCGGTTTACAAAACTATGACTGGCAACAGTAGCCTGGTTTCCAAGGGGCATATATGCGCAGACTCTGCTCGATGAAAGCAGGTACGTTTTGTCCTCATTCACCATCAAACCCACTTTTCCGCTTCTCTTTCCAGTTTGGAGTAAGCAGAACTTACGGCGCGGGTGTTCAGGCAGATTATGTCAAGTCATCATCATACGCCAGTATTTGCATTCTTTTAGACAATATTGTTCCAGAGCGGTTAAGTTATGCAGCTAGTATAATTTGCTACAGCATCATTTAAAGAAATTGCACGATAGGGGGTCACCTCGTTTAGTTTCGAACGGATCTTAAGGCGCCCGTGGCCTTGTTGTTTTTTAATCTAGTTATTGCTACTCTGACTTCGTCATAATCGGGTCGGGGGATTTATTCCATCATCATCGATTGTGGGATCGAGTTCGTCATCCCTGTGCGGGTAATTGCTGTCTATATTTAGGAGAGCAGAGAAGTGTTCCCTCCACAAAACTCTCTAGACATCGGTTAAAAGGTCGTTGTTTTCGTCCTTACAAGAGTTTGCACCGGACTTAAAACCTCCTTCTGTTCGCGAAGTTCTTGGTAAAATTTGGTATTAAGCTTATAAATTCATAAATATTTTATTTTTCAAATATATGGGGTTTGGTTACTTAATAAGAGAAAAGCGGTCTCTGGGCTGAATAAAATGCGCATTTATATTTAGCGGCTGATTGATTTGGGGTAATATATAGACATGAAACTGGTTATATTAATGAGACAATATTCGATTATGTATATTTACCATACATTTATATATGTGTGTTTCAGTTGTATTTTGCGGCTTCTTTATGAGTATGAGAATCAACATACGCGGTTATTTTATGCAAGGAATAAATGGTTACTTAAGAAGCTAGCGTCAAGGTATTTTGAGGGCTTTATACATATAAACAAACAGGGCTTCTTAGAAACTTTACTTTCTTGTTTGCTTTGCCGAAAAGAGAGATTGATAAGCAAAGATAGAATATATGCGCTTGTTTTGACCATAACGCGTTGTTACCTGTTTGTTGTTGGAGTGAGAGTACTTGATGAATCTGTCCATCACGCTGATGCCTTTGCAGTTGTTGATGATGTTGCTTTTTATACTCAGTTGAGCAAAGCTCACAGAGTATATTAACTTTGACTGGATAACGGTTGGTTGTACAGGTATAAAGGAATCGAGATAGATATAGACTTCCATATATCAAAATCATCAGGATCGAAAAAAAATTTGATTGAGCCATGTCCTTTCGTCCGTCCGCCCGACCGTTAACACGATAAATTGAGTAAATTTTGAGGTATCTTGATGAAATTTGGTATGTGAGTTCCTGAGCACTCACCTCAGGTCGCTATTTAAAATGAACGATATCGGACTATAACCACGCCCACTTTTTCGATATCGAAAATTTCGAAAAACAGAAAAAGTGCATAATTCATTACCAAAGACGGATAAAGCGATGAAACTTGGTAGGCGCGTTGACCTTGTGACGCAACATAGAAAATTAGAAAAATTTTGGACAATGGGCGTGGCACCGCCCACTTTTAAAAGAAGGTAATTTAAAATTTGTGCATGCTGTAATTTGGCAGTCGTTGAAGATATCATGATGAAATTTGGCAAGAACTTTACTCCTATTACTATATATATGCTCAATAAAAATTAGCAAAACCGGAGAACGACCACTCACACTTTAAAAATTTTTTTTTTTTTTTTAAGTAAAATTTTAACAAAAAATTTAATATCTTTACAGTATATAAGTAAATTATGTCAACATTTAACTCCTGTAATGATATGGTGCAAAAAAATACAAAAATTAAAAAAAATGGGCGTGGCACCGCCCTTTTTCTTTTAATTTTTCTAGGATACTTTTAATTCCATAAGTCGAAAAAAAATTTACCAATCCTTGTGAAGTTTGGTAGGGGCTTAGATTCTAGGACGATAACTTATTTCTGTGAAAAAGGGCGAAATCGGTTGAAGCCACGCCCAGTTTTTATACACAGTCGACCGTCTGTCCTTCCGCCCGGCCGTTAACACGAAAACTTGAGCAAAAATCGATATATCTTTACTAAGCTCAGTTCACGTACTTATCCGAACTCACTTTGAATTGGTATTAAAAATGGCCGAAATACGACAATGACCACGCCCACTTTTTCGATATCGAAAATTACGAATAATGAAAAAATTGCCATAATTCTATACCGAATACGAAAAAAGGAATGAAACATGGTAACTGGATTGGTTTATTGATGCAAAATATAACTTTAGAAAAAAACTTTGTAAAATGGGTGTGACACCTACCATACTAAGTAGAAGAAAATGAAAAAGTTCTGCAGGGCGAAATAAAAAACCCTTGAAATCTTGGCAGGAATACTGTTCGTGCTATTACATATATAAATAAATTAGCGGTATCCAACAGATGAAGTTCTGGGTCACCCTGGTCCACATTTTGGTCGATATCTGGAAAACGCCTTCACATATACAACTACAACCACTCCCTTTTAAAACCCTTATTATTACCTTTAATTTGATACCCATATCGTACGAACAAATTCCAGAGTCACCCCTGGTCCACCTTTATGACTAATCTCGTAAAGGCGTCCACCTATATAACTAAGGACCACTCCCTTTTAAAATACTCATTAACACCTTTCATTTGATACCCATATCGGACAAACAAATTCTAGAGTCGCCCCTGGCCCACCTTTATGGCGATATCTCGAAAAGTCGCCCACCTATAGAACTAAGGCCAACTCCCTTTTAAAATACTCATTAACACCTTTCATTTGATACCCATATCGTACAAACAAATTCTAGAGTCACCCCTGGTCCACCTTTATTGCGATATGCCGAAAAGGCGTCCACCTGTGGAACTAAGGATCACTCCCTTTTAAAATACTCATTAATACCTTTCATTGGATACCCTTATCGTAAAAACAAATTCTAGAGTCAACCCTGATCCACCTTTATGGCGATATCCCTAAATGGCGTCCACCTATAGAACTATGGCCCACTCCCTCATAAAATACTCTTTAATGCCTTTCATTTGATACACGTGTCATACAAACACATTCCAGGGTTACCCTCGATTCATTTTCCTACATGGTTATTTTCCCTTATGTTGTCACTATAGCTCTCAACTGAGTACGTAATGTTCGGTTACACCCGAACTTAACCTTCATTACTTGTTTAATACATGCAGTTATACGCATAGCGTATATTTTGCTATTATAACTCTTTTACAGGATTTTTAAGATAATCAATTTTTTTTGAATACCCTAAGGTTGGTGTAGTTTTCTCAAGTGAGTATAATTTTTTTTTTTTTTTGCACCTAATGATCTTTTATTATATTTTTATCCTTTCCAGAGCATTTTTTATTTAAATTGAACTTTCTTTTTGAGGTATTTCTTTATGTTCTAATATAAGTACTAATTTTTTCGGGCACACTCTGATGTGCACTATTGTATGCAAACTTCTCTTTGCACTTAAAATTTTCGGTTCTTATACTTTTTACAGAATTGTATCGAAGGTATTATATTTATGTATATTATGTTTATATGTATACAAAAAAAAAAAACACTTATGTTTTGCGCGTCGGAAACCTGAACTATTCATTTTTAATATTAAGTTTTATATCTTAATGGTTTTTTTAGGTCGCTTGTTCACTGCAATGGCTCCAAATGGATCATGTATAATTTTTCACTTTTATGGGTGACACCAGAATTAGTGAAATGAGTGGAATTATCACTGCAACTTGTCTTCTTTTTATACACAGAGTATATTACCTTTGGTAAAATAACGGTTGATCGTAACGGCATAAAGGATTCGAGATAAATATATGTAGACTTCCATATATCAAAATTCTCAGGATGAAAAAATGAATGGCGTCTTGTCCGTTCGACCGTATGTCCGTTCGTCTGTCTCTGCACTCGATAACTTGGGTAAATATTGAGATATTTATTTATTTATTTGACATAGTGGTTGTATCTGTAAGGCAAAGTCTTTTTTAAGTACATCAGCAAGTTTTAAAAACAAAATAAATAATTTAAAATTGAAGTTGTTATAACAACTTTAATGCTTAACCTAGAATACACGTTTGATAAGAACATGAAAGTGCTTCAGTATATTAAGAAAGAAAGAATAGAATATAGATGAAATTATGTTGTAACCACATTAATCACACTGAATTGAAGTAACTATGAATTAGCTTCCTGTAGTTGCTCCTACCCATATCAGCCTTGAGAGAGTCAGGAATGGAGTTCCAGAGCCTTACAGCATTAACAAAAAACAGCCTCGATGAGGACAAATATAAATATCGTGGTATTATTAGCTTGCGATGTCTAGAAGACTTGGAAAATTTTAGTTTTTCATAAAGATAATTTGGTGTTTTGAATTCAATAAGTTTGAACATAAATATACAGTTTCGTGCAGCAATATAATCAAAAATACTGCATCCTAGAACTTTGCACCTCCATGTGGAGATGTGGTCATACTTTCTAAGGCCATAGACATAACGCGTTATATTATTAAATGCAACATCAATTTTATGGCTCGAAGCAGAATCTAATTGACTGTAGACTAGCTCAGAGTATGTTATGTGCGGCACAATCAATTGTATAGCTAACTTTTTTCTGGTCTCCAAAAGTGTAAAAGAAGCAGAAGCTCTTAAACGGCGCAAAATAGAATAAACATTGCTTAGAATTTTACTAACGTGGTCAATACAGCTCAACTTGGAGTTTATCACAAAACCCAAATTTCGAATCTTTTCAGTAAACGAGAGGGCATTATTTCCAACAAAGAGCTTTGGAATATCCTCAACATGTACAACGCTACTACTTATGGGCAACACATATGACTTTTCACCATTTAAGCATAGACAGTTTTCACAAGCCCATTTCCAGATTGCAGATAAGTCACTATTTATTTTATAACATAAATCTTCGACAAGGCCAACACGACTAGATAGGTATAACTGGATGTCTTCAGCATATGCGTGGACATTTACGTGCTGACACACTGAGAAAACATCATTGACAAAAAGACTAAACAGAAGAGGACCAAGCACAGAGCCTTGTGGCACACCAGTAGGGACAACACGAGATTTGGATGCAGAGTTTTTGCAAACTACCTTCTGGGTTCTTCCCTCCAGGTAACTGGCCATAAGCTCAACAGATGTAGTGGAGAACCCGAAGTAGAATTCGAGTTTTTTGCAGAGGATGTTATGCTGCACTGAGTCAAAGGCCTTAGAAAAGTCAAGGAGGCACAAAAGGGTTAGGTCACTTTTGTCAAAACTAGTTCTTATGTCGTCAAGTATTTTGATCATTGCAGTAGAGCAACTGTGCTTAGGTCTGACTCCAGAATGCACTGGACTCAACAGGTTGTTCTCCTTAACATAAGCTGAAATTTGACCCGCCATCAAGGACTCATACACTTTAGCAAACGCAGCTAAGATGCTAATTGGCCTATAATTGCAAGGTTCAAGAGCATTATATGTTTTGGCGACAGGAATAATTAACGCCTTCTTCCACTCCCCAGGGAAACAAGAAGTTGTGAAGCAATGATTTATAATATGCGTGAGAGCTCCTAAAATGAATGGCAGAACGAGTTTGATGAACTTCAAAGTGATCCCATCATCCCCAATAGCATTAGATTTGATGTTCATAATTGTTTTACAAACTTCTAATTCTGATACTGTTTTAAATTCAAATTTAATCACTGGCTCAAAATGACTTATATCCGGAGGTATATGACTGTCCCGACACTCACTTGACCTAATAAAATAATCGTTTAGGATATCTGGGTCGACTTGACAGTCCTTTTGACACTTCCCATGTACGTTAAGACTCCTCAAGTTTAGCCATAAGTCTTTTGACGGAAGTGACGGGTTTAATTTATAATTGCAATACATCTGCTTCGATTTTCTTATGATAACGGTGGCTTTGTTTCGGGCGATTTTATATAAAGACCAAGCAGACTCAGTTTGTTTCCTCTTCCATTTCGCGTAAAGTCTATTTCGTTCTCTTACAGCAGACCTGACTTTAAAGTTACACCAAGGAACAGAATTGATATCAGCCCGAGCTCTACGTAAAGGGACATGCTTGTCATAAAGCTTACACAAGTTTTCACTTAGAAATTCAAGTTTGCCGTCCACAGTAATAATAAACCAACACAAAGGCCAATCAACATTGCACAAATCAACAAACAAAGCATCCACATTAACAGCTCTAAAATCACGATAAACAGTGGTAACAATGTCAACAGGACGATTGAACGTAACATCTATTGAACAAAAAATTAAATCATGGTCAGGAATAAAGCTGATTTGGTCAAATTTTGTAATATGGTCACGACTTGACGTAATAATCAGGTCCAACAAGCTTGGAGTCGAATTATGTGCGTATCGTGTTGGTACATGTTTGCTGACTATAGTAAGGCCAGCAGTTGAAATATAGTGAAGTAGTTTATTTCCATATGAGTCATTTAAGAGTAAATTAACATTGAAGTCACCACAAATAACAAAACGCTCGAAGTCTATTAAAAACGAAGATAAGGCAAGGTGCACACGAGGCTACGCGTCATAGACGCGTACAAGATATTTCATATAGCTACAACTTCTCTACGCCTCAAGATCTGCACACGAAGCTACTTTCGAGCGTCGCTACAAAAAGCAAACAATTATTGAAAAAAACAAAAAATTTTATTTCTTCAGGTATATCCGTCCCCGAAACCAAAGGAATATAGGTATTAAACGTTGTTTGCATCCCCGTGCCTTTGTAAATTATGAAAGGCAATTTTAAACCACCGCGGACTAGAGAAAAGGTGATTTCTAGTTTCCAACACTTTTTAGCCTTTTAAACGCTTCAGCAATGTCTAACCAAGCTGTTGTTGTGTTTAATAGTCTTTTTCGCTTTGGTAATGTACCTTTCACGCACTTTTATTAACTAAAGTAACATTTTTTAACTAATTACACAAATTTGCATACAAAAAAATGTAAACAAACATCTTGTTCTTCCTTTTTTTCAAGCGTACGTACGCTCAGCGACCAACATTGCTGTACGCTTAGCTACACGAAAATGTCATGCTTTGTCGCTTTCATGCAGCTGACGCCTCGTATGCAGCTCTCCATTCAAATACATGTGTTCGGCATCAAAGCGTACAAATTTCGCCTGCAGCGTCTATGACGCGTAGCCTCGTGTGCACCTTGCCTAACTCAGCAAAAAAGGAATCTAACAAGTAACATCTATTTGGGTTATATACACAGGATACTAGCACTTTATTTATGTTATCAGAAATTTCAGCTATAATAAACTCTGTCTCACTATTTTTAGACACTGATAACACATTAATCTTTAAGGAGGCCTTGCAATATATTGCAACCCCCCCCCCCTTCTAGCTAATCGATCTACACGTGTTAGTCTATAGTTAGGGATACTATAGTAGGCATCAGATAAGTCAGAGGAAAACCTGGTTTCTGAGACACAGATAACATCAACATCTGATTCCGAAAATATATCCCTAACATAATCCAATTTGTCACCATTCATATTTCGAGCTTTAAAGTGCACTGCGCTAAGTCCAACCGATTGCTTGAATAAAATATTTATTAACGTCTTGTGGCAGATTTCTCACAGGGGCTTAATACCATAGGTTGGAGAATGAGACAACACAAAAAATGCTAAATACACAAAAACTGCAACGCATATGCAATTGCATGCAAAAACGAGTTAAATTATATAGAAAACGAGAGAAAAGTGGGAAGATATAATTAAACAAATAACAATTAATATTTAGTTTGAAACTCATAGTAAGAGAAATCGATAGGTATAGAATTAAGGGAGTAAGGCAAAAAGAGAAACCTATAGCGAAGTTAACATTATATCTGAAATACATATACAAAGAACAAAACATTGCTAAAACAAACATATGTACGTAAATAATATGTTACGACTATATCAGCGCTCCTCTTCCAATAATTGCATTGACTTCAGCTTTGCTATTTACCAGCTTCGACTCTTCCCCTTGTTTATGTCTAACAAGATATCTTATTGAAATTTGTTATATGGGTTCATTGGTACACATCAACCATCGCTATTGAGCGAAATCGGATGATAACCACGACAACTTTTGATATATATAACATTTTGGAAAACACAAAAAAAAACCTGGTTATTTAGTTAATAATACTCCTAGAATGTTGAAATTTTTTTCGTGGACTGGCATAGAGACGCTTGATAAAAATTTGAAAAAAATGTTTTAAAATGGGCGTAGCACCGCCCAATTTTGATAAAATAAATTTAACAAATATTATTAATTATCAGTAAAAACCCGTTAAACCTATCATAACGAAATTCGGCTGCCTTTTTTTGTGACAGCGCACTGCCCTCAAGTGGTCCAATGAAACCAGGCGAGTCGTTGTAAGGCAGTGGTTTGTTAACCGTCGTGATCTAAAACTGCTCAGCTACAGAGGAATCCTCATCAGCTAAGTAAAATAAATAACGTGTTTGTAATTAAAATAAATACATAGAATTAGTAGAAATTGAGTTCAATATGTTAATGCACCCAGTTAGTTACTATTAAGAGAGGAAAGAACAGATTTTTATTGCAAAAAAGCGAGTCCGAAACAAAAAATGTGCTAGAGTGAGAATTGTAATTCTGATACAAACAGCGGAAGAGCTCATTTTATTAAAAGTTTGTTCTACAATGTTTTAGTTAGAGAGGTTTAAAATGTCTTTAAGACCGGGAAGGGACATTAAAGTTTACTTCGCTCAACAGAAATAAGCTAGAGACAGAACCATTTAGTAATTTAATCATAAATACAATTCCAAGCATTTCCCTACGACTAGCAAGGGTGGGAAGATTAATAAGTTTCAGGCAATTAGTATAAGGTGGCAGATTATACGTAGAGTCCAAATGGAAATCTCTTAAGGAGAACAGTAAGAATTGTTTTTGGACTGATTCTAGCCGATAAATATGATCCTGGTAGCTCGGGTTCCAAATTATTGCACCATATTCTAATATCGGCCTGATTAATGTTGTATAAAGAGCTTTAGTAACGTAGGGATCGCTAAATTCTTTAGATCGTAGCTTTACAAACGCCAGAGCAGCTCTAGTCTTATTAACAGTTGCAGTAATGTGAAGGTTGAAGTTAAGTTTACTGTCCATATTAACACCAAGGTCTATAGAACTGTATACCTGTTCAAGATTATAATTATTAGAGTCTAGGAAGCTGGCTGAAGTAATCTACGAGAAAAGCACATAAATTCGCATGGTGCATCCAATTGTGCAATGCGTCCAGGGGCCTACTCTGTATTGGGATGCGAAAGACAGTGCGAAAGGTAATTGGAACTCTGTAGCGCTATCGCATCGCTAACAATATCGCTTTATTATTATTCGCTTATTTTTTGCTTGAGTATGCATCACTGACGCAGTGTTGCCAGAACATTTTCAGAAAATAAGCTAAATGGGCAAAAAAAAAACTATAAAAGCTAAAAAAAATTTTTAGCTAAAAAAAGCTAAAAATTTAAGGCAACTTTTCAAGGCTTTTATTCATTTTTTCATAAAAATCTTAGCATTTTAAACAATTTATGCATCTCGTAAAAAATTTGAATTCATTTTTACTCCAAATATAATTTACAGATACAATCTGTGTTTTATACAAATATTCTGAAGTCAATCATTTGACAACTCCTCTACTACTGCTACAACTATTTCGCTGCTTGCAACATGATATACATATAGAAATGGTAGTAGGTGTGAGATAAAAATATACATAATGTCTTAAAATATTTCGATATCACAGGATTATTCATCTGATGAATTAGAATAAATATTTGATTTGTTCATTAGTTCAATGAGATCGTTTGTAAATCAACATCAAAAAATCAAATCAGCACTTATTTTTTCCCTAGTCTGTACCTTACATATAAAATTGAATTTAACATTTTTAAATGTAACTTCTTACGCTGCTTTTTGTTTTAACATTGTTCATGGTGCTGAAAATTCGCTCCACTTCTGCATTACTAAGTGCTAATTGAGAGAGTTTTCGGTGTTTTTAAAGGTCGATTTCGCTGCCTTTTGGCTTCAACAGAGTTGCATTATGTTCCAGCAAAAGTGGGGCAAATGCTTAATGTTTGTTGTGCACTGCACAATATTTGCATAATGTTCAATGTTGAAAATCCTCCCAGTTCAGAAATTGAACCGGAAGAAGTGAACGTTAATTTTATTCTTAAATTCGAACGGTCCATTCTTTGATTGTCGACAAATTGTTCTTTATCAAAATTTAGCTTTTTTTCTGTTTTGAATGTAATTCCCATGGTTTTGGAAATGTTCTTCAAATTCTTATTCATCTCGTTTAGGACTTTTATTGAGTTGCTTTGGTATACAATTTGAGGAGTAAACAGATGGTCCGCCCACCGTACCAGCAATATTGGTATAGAATTAAAAAGTACACATATATCACACAACCTACTTTTTTCCTCCGGGTAATATCACGCATCGGTGGTCCAGCTGCATTTAGTTGGGAAGTTACTCTCTTCCAAAAATTATTGGCCGTTGTTTTTGCGTTGGGCGTTTTAAGTAACCCTTTGGCCAAATCTGGGTGTGTTGCCATGAAGTCCTCAAGGATTTCAAATTGTTGCTTTTGTGTTTGTTCGGCCTGAGTGCGTCGTAAACCGGCAGTGGGTAGGCGCACACGGGTCGATCTCGGAATTGATGGTTCACTCAAAAAGAAATAAACAAACACAGGAGGATTCTCCTCGTTATAATTTGATCTTTAATGATATCGAAAGAAAAATATATCAAGGGTAAAATGTTTCCTTTATGCTTAACGTGACGATGGCGATCCTGGGCGTTGTGAACTGCTTGGCGGTCGATCATAAAAGAGGCCGGTTTTCCCGTTGAGGACAACCGCTAAGCCGCGAAAAAGTCCTCTGGTGTTAAGGAGGGGAAAGGCCACACATACAAGCACCCCCACATATACGTGCATGGGTGCTGACAACCTGCACACACACACGTGCAGGTGTATGAAACGCATGCATGTGCATGCATGCACACACAAATGCGGCGTGAGTGTGGGTGGCTGGAAATATTATTAAAACGTTAGGGAGGGGCGCCGTCAATCAGGTAAAAGTTAGGCATTGGGCCTAAACATGCCACCCCCTTGCGGTACGCAACGTCACAGTCCGCCAAGGATCACCGACCGTGAAGAAGAGGAAAAAAAATAAAAAATGTATAACTAATTATATCTAACTTAACATAACGCCGGCCAGTCCGCACGCAAGATTGTTTGCGCAGTGTGTGAGCTTGGTTGCTGATGCCTCGGTCATTCGGCACTTTTCCCGTTATGGTTCAATGCCTGAGCCAGGTTTGCCTAGAGCTAGGGATTGCGAAAAGAAGTAAGAAGATATACGTGTTGATATTTCTTGCCGTTTATTACAAATTCATTAGAGAGGAACAAACAAAGGATTTTGTATGAAGAAAAATTCAATAAAAAATAACTTATTGTAATGATACAGGAGTGTAAAAGCATACCTTCATTGTGAATTCATACAAGTGGCGAAGGTTTGATAAAACGTTCGCAATAGTAAACAGCCTCGATCACCGGTTCAATCGCTGTTCGATTACTTAGAGCATTAGCTTAACAGTGGTTTTCAACCATCTTTATAGACGACTGGCGGATTGCTCAAACTTAATCTATAAAGTTGATTTTTTGAATGAATATTAGTATGTAGTTTGATTTTCTGTATACATATTTAAAGGAAAAGCTGATTTGAAACACAAAAGTGCAATTTGTGGCACTGCACTTTAATAACGGCTAGTGAAACAAAACCTTTCTTCCATTCTCTGGCCATTCGCGACAACCGTTCTCCGTTTATTATTTGACAGGTAGGTATGGCAGTGGAGGGAAAGAAAGATTTTTCGTTGGTATGAATTCACAAAGCACATCCTTTGCAACAGTGTACAAAAAAAATTCAATAAAAATAACAAAGTGTAAAAAATGCATGTGTTTCGGTCGTTACCGAACATTTTGATGTTAGGCCTTGGTTGTGCCCGAGAGTACCCAACCGAAGATGGTACTCTGAGCTAGCAAAAGGCCAAACGTGGTGGGCAGAATCCCTGGTAGCATTAGTACGAGGCGGATAGGGGCGGATGAATAAAATTGCGGATCCGCCAGACGGAGATGTGCTTACGGGGATGCGATGGCGCTGTCGACGCTGGCCGTGGGGGCCATTCGCCGAAAATTGGACACGACCGCCGCATGGGTTGCAATTCGTTTGTTTTCACCGTGTCTTCCTCGTATGCGTAGTAGGCATCCTGCTTGCCCGCCAATGGTGCTGGTAGGGAGTTGGAGCTCCTGGGCGAGCTCATCCGCAATCACTGTGGTGGGGGAGCATCCATCGATTAAGGCGCGAACGAGGTGTAGCCGCCCCATGCTCCTATTTTCACGACCGCGGTGGGGGTGATCGCTACCGTCGGTATCATGGTGGCGGTGCCAGCGGAGTGCGGGGCTAGGAGCCCTGCCCGGAAGGTGGACGCTGTGGAGAGCTGCAACGAGCTTTATCGTTGGCTGCGATCTTGTGTCTGATGATGGGTGTGGTGTCGTTGTTGCAGGCGAAGAGGCCTTGTCTCCGCTCTGTGGTCGCGCGGTTGTTGTCTTCGTTGAGGTCCTTGGTTAGCCGGCGAAGAGACTCCGCTCGGCCGTCACAAATTTGGAGCTGGACTGTCGATGTGTTGTGCTCGAGCCGCTTCCTTTCATGCTGCAAAAGCGGTCGAAACGATTTGGATGCTGGTGTTGTGTTCGGGCGAAGAGACCGAGTCTCCGCTCCAGTTCGGTTGATTCGAGCTGGACGAAGAGGCCCAGTCTCCGTTCCAGCATCTGACGCATATAATGATATGGAGTAGTCAATCCGCTCACGGGGTGATTCCAGCTCCTCCTCAACTTGTACACCCCATGGCTTGGAGCGGGCTTCGTGGAGTAGCTGTTCCTCTTTATCAATCGAGGAGATGTGAAGCATCGTGTGGTGTTTTTCGCCGCATTTTTTACATCGGCCTTGGCTTGGCACGCGTTAGAGCGGTGGTCTAGAGCCAAGCAATTTCCACAGCAGCTCCCGCGGATCGCTAAGTAAAGACGCTCCTCGGGTTTTTTTGGCCCGAAAGGTGGGGCACAGGCGTATGTGATGTTGCTTCAAACAAGCGCGGCATTTCGATGTATAACGCATGACGTTCTTGGCAGCATTTCGTTGCATAGCGGCAAAGCGACCCATTTTCCTGAAAGAAATGCAATGTGTTTGACTGGGTCGAGTCATTCTCGAAAATGCGGGGGCGAGTGGTCCCTAATTGTATTATTGGGATTTGGGAAATTTTATTAGCGCGCGCATAAGGGGAAACATCTGTCGCTGAATAAAAAAAATATTCATATGTGGCGCGCATTATGTGCATGGCCTCTTTCCCCGCACGTTATGTGCCTGGGTCTTTAGTGACTTATTTTGTTTATTTTGTGTCACTCGGTAGCGTTTTAGTTAGCCGCGGGCACACTAATGCTGCAGAAAAATTAGCATTTACGATTTTCGGTTCGCACATTCTGGTACCGAACCGGGTAGAAAGTGTATAGCGTGGGTTCTTTTGAGTCGCTGTTATTTGTGTTGTTGATGCTAAAAACCAACAACTTCCCTGCCCGCCACAAAAAAAATGGTTGGACAGCAAATTGTATGCTATGTAAAGAAAAAATAAAAAATCTTCGTTTTGGACGAAGAGAAAAATTTGTAGAATGAATCATTTTTTTTTTTATTGCCCTTCGCTTATTTCTTCAACTTTTCCCCAAGTACGCTTGTAGTCCTGTTTTATTGATGGCCTTTAGCAAACGCCACGGTTCCCGAAGGGTATTTGGCTCCGGTACCGATTTTTCCGGAAACGGGTTTTTGGGTACCCGTTTGCATCTTTTTATGCATCCCTAATATAATGTGCATTTAAAACTCGGCATATATGTGTACATACGTTGGGGTAAGTATATGGACAGTCAGTGCACGGACCTTACCGCATTGGTAGATTTACTAACTTTTCTGACCCATTTTTCATTTTCTACTACTTCTACTACTTCTGCCACCAAGACTTAGATTCTGCCAATATTTCAGTATTTTCGCGCTGAAAACGTATACTGCGATCATTTTAAAGTGTCTAATTGCCAAGCCCACCCAACTAACATTAGGAGGGGATACTGATTAAAATCAGTCAGTTTTTGAAAAATTTGTGAACAACTTTAAACAAGAAATGAATTTTTGATGAGATATATATAGTAACTGAGCACGCAAATATTTTCTGCGCTATTTTTCTCAGTTTTTTTTCGTGAATAATTTGAACGAAAATAAAAAGTTTTACGTAAACGATAACATGCCGAAATCGGTTATTTGGTGGCAGTATTTTTGGGTACTTTGGAATGTTCTTGCTGTGATTAGACGTTTTGGTACATGTTTGTCAGTATTTCACACTCACGATACAGGAAAAAAGTGATTATCGTATAGGCATAAGCTATGTAGGTATATACAACGGTACATGTAATTTTGTCTTGTTTACGTGTTTTAAAGGTGTCATTTCCTTGAAATGCGCGTTATTTGTTTTACAATACATTATTAATTGTTTGGTACAAATATGAACTGTAGCTGTTGTTTTCTTGGTAAAAACTACCAACTACTACTATTTTCATTTTTTTTTTCTCGTCTACTATCATTCCCTTTTTAGAATTCGGCTCACTGGTACCAGCATACCAACGGCAAAGGCAAAAAACGCACATTCATACATACCCGTGTATAGAATGTAAAATTCATATGAATTCACACAACGGAAAACGTATCGAGTGATTTTCCGTTCTTTCATTTCATTTTTTTACTACGGCGTGGCGTACAACCTTTTCTTAAACTTTGGTGAATCATATTGCCCTGAATACAGATTATGTACTGCGTACAGAACCTTTCCATCCAGTATCGTGGTATCATGGTATCGTGCTCGGATGATTTCACTTTCTACCTGTGGAATCCTTCTTAAAAATAAATGGAAAACCATTGCGCCTATTCAAGCATATCGTTGTCGATTTTCATTGAATGCTATGGGCAATAATTTTTTGTATGCTGTTGGTAGTGTCTGTAAACTAAATGAGAATGATGGTGGAGCTGAGCTTTGGGCACATGGTATGGATGTTTCAAATTGTGAACGTTATGATGCTAGCGCCGATCGTTGGGAATATTTGCCTGCTTTGTCGGAAAATCGTAGTCAGCATGCCGGTGTGGTTTTGGGTGATCAAGCGGATAATTTGCCACTGTACGTATGTATATGAATGTGAGAATGTATATTTGTAGATTATTTAAACATTATATAGATTTTGTTTTCCGTGCTTGCATGATGCCATTGATACTACAAAGTTTTTCACCCTTAACATCATTTTTTATAACGCCGCTTTTCTTTGGCACGGCAAATGGACATCATATTGGCGAACGGCTCAGCTTGGGCATGGAGCTTAATACTGCTATAGTAATTTTTGCTTCCAACTAACTTACACTACAATTTTTGGTTTTTACTCCTCCTTTTTATTTGCGAGTACTGGGCATTTTATCGCACCATTTCTGGTGCATACATTTTGTAATCATATGGGCTTACCTGATGTTCAAGATTTATGGCAACAGCATTTAGTGCGTCCATTTCGCTGGTTTAATTGGTTGGATCATACTACTGCCAATAGCTACACAACCTTCATTGTACTCCAATAATTTGTCCTGGAATAATTAGAGGATTGCAAATTTCTTTCACAGTCCAGTTGTTGATTACGGCACGACATGGAACTAAATTCGGCCAATAGCTGTAATCTTGGCAAAGTTGAGTTTCGGGTATTTTTTATATAGCAGACATTTTTGAATTGTATGATTACACAATACAAATTTCAAGTAACAAATTACAAAAACTATTGCATAAAAGCTTAATATGACTGTATGTGCATATATATGTACTAGTTACAAATATAATTACAATATATAGAGGGGGCATTCCATGTCAAATCGGAAAACAATTAAAATCGCATCGAGATTTCAATGAAATTATGTTTGAAAAGCTCTACCAAAAGCAAGAAAATATTTTGGTCAAATTTAATGTATACATTAAATTTATACAAAAGTTTTGACCAAAACGCATTCAAATCATTTGTCGTCATGGCATGGAGTTACTCTCTTAAACTACTTTAAAAAAAAACACCCAATACTCGAAAATTAACAAATTAATAACAAGTCTAATGTTTAACCCACATTTGTTATGTATGTGTACACAAGTCTACCCCTGAGTGAAGGCCTAGGCTGCTGGTTTAAAAGCATCATATAGACTGTTGACTTCAGTATCCTATCACGGCTGGCGCTTCGAAAACTCCCTATCTGCAAACTTTTGAAAAGTGGCCTTTCTCAGAATTCGGTTGTAGAATGTTCTATTTCAGAATAAGTGAAAATGTGGTCAAACCAATTGAATGCTTTCGATTTGTTTGCAAAGACCAACCTAGAAAATAAAATGAGTTCCTTTAAACCGCTAAATACAAAAAAATACCTTAAAACTGGGAAAGTTGTTACTCCTGATACCGTATACTGGAAGCAATTAAACGTGCCAACGTTAGTAAAAGAATTGGGTGCCATCTACTTCGTTGACTTTAGTCCCATAGAGCCGCATTACTTTGCAGTAACATGTTCAGTGCGCGTACAAATTTACAATCCGATAACGAAATTAGTGGTAAACAATTTGTCACGCTTTCAAGAAACTGCATATGGCGGCACCTTTCGGCAAGATGGGCGTTTACTGGTGGCTGGCGATGAGCAAGGCTTGGTAAAACTCTTCGAACCATCCAGCAAAAACGTGCTTCGTCTTTTTAAAAGACACAAAAGGCCAGTGTATCGAGCGCAATTCACACACGATCTACTTCATATTGCTAGTTTCTCAGACGATCGCTCCATCAAGCTAAGGCAAATTTCTACAGAAAAAGCAATGTTAACCCTTGCGGAACTTGAAGATTAAGTACGTGTTGTGGCTGTAAACCCAATGTCACCTGATACCCTTATCTCAGGTGCCTATGATGGAAATATTAAAATGTATGATACGCGCACACAGCAAGTTTCGTTCTCAATTGATCATGGCAGCCCTGTTGAGTCGTTATTATTTTTACCAACTGGTGGTATTTTCATTAGCGCAGGTGGCACAGAAATACGTTTATGGGATGCCTTTGCCGGATGTCGACTCCTAACAAAAGTTTCGCAACATCATAAAACAATAACAAGTTTACGTCTAGGTTCAAATGGCAGACGTATACTATCAGATAGTTTGGATCATGTTAAGATATTTGATGTTTCTACATATCAAACTGTGCACACACTTGATTTTCCTAATGCTGTGCTGAGTTTGGGTGTAGCACCCGGTGATCAAACTGTTGTAGCTGGAATGGTTGATGGCCTTATTTCCATTCAAAATAGGGAAATCGAACAGAAGAAGGATGATGTAAAGCCGAAGCGGTCACAGCACAAAAATCAACACTTCAGCTCTGTTCAAATAAATCATGAAATACGTGAACCCTTACAAGCGAAACTAGCAAATTACGACAATTATTTACGAAGATATGAATATGTGAAATGTTTAAATGCTGTGATGATGCCAGCCATTGCACGTTTCAATCCCGAAGTAACAATTAGTGTCATGCAAGAACTGATACATCGTAAAGGTTTTCATCGTGCATTAGCTGGACGTAGTCACAACTTCTTATCCCGTCTGACAACGTTTATATCCCGTTATATTGGAGAGAATCGATTTATGCGTGTTATGATTGATGTTGTGTCAGCGTTGCTTGATGTTTATACGCCCAAGTTTGACGAATTTACTGGTGAATTGGGTAAAGACTATAAGATTGGCTGGTGTTTTGGAACGCGAAGTTAGTTTGACATACGATTTGTTGGAGCTGCAAGGCTGTCTAGGGCTTCTGGAGTGTGCTTTAAGTGGGACCAACCAGATCGACGAGATGATATGATTTGTCAAAGAAGACAAAGATCAATTAAAACAATCTACTCAAGCTAAAGAGTCGTCCATTTTGACGGTATAGCATATTAAGGCAATGAATAAATAAGATTCTTGTATGCTAATGTAATTTAGAAAAAAAAGTTCGTCTGGTTTGGAGAAGCTTTCGAAAAAATGTCTGCCGGGAATTTGTGTACAACGAAAATTTCCGGAATAATAGAGACGACCTTTTTTAATTTTTAAGAAAAATTTATATGAATAAATAGTATGTATTTTATAAAAAAAAAACTTTCGAGACAGGGGGTTTTTGAACTGGCATCAGAAATCAAATGGTACTTCACTATGGGGTGGTTATATTCTTATCCCGAAGCCTTCGCGTGCTATCATAGTGTCAGATTCAAATGGATGAACTCGCATCGTTACTTTTGGGGTAGTTCTAAAACCCTTCCTTTCGAACCGGCAGAGAGATACCTTCTACTGGGACGACATTATACACTACTACATTTGCATATTTGAATTTTATAGCCATTAAATTAAATGTATATGCATACTTTTAAAGAATGAATACTTTATCGGTACCGACAAAAAAAATCCGTTAACCCGTTGATGCCAGTGTATCATTTTGAACACGTTCTTAACCCCTTGCATGTGTTTTCGAAAAGAGGCACGTATTTGGTTAGGTGCAACCTCTATGGGTAGTTGAGCATGGATTTTTATTTGATTGTATTTATAGTTAAGAAGGAAACGGTTGGTTTCCATTTTAACTATTTTTTAATAGCTATTTCAATACATACATTGATACATTTTGTTGGCCCCGCACCTTTGGCCGAGTGTGTAGGTGTTCTGTCATCCTCGCTCGGGGTGAGCGGGTGAAGTTGAGTTGATTTGCTGTCCTCGCTCTGGGAGAGCGGGCGAATTGTGGGTTTGTTTTTAAAAATTAAAATCTAGTGTTCCGAATGCCTTTCGGTTCTGTGGCAGATATCGAATCTTGCTTAGGTTATTGCTTGGCCTCGTCCCTTTGGCTGAGTGCATCTGAGTTCCGTGGCAGACCCTGAGTCTGCGTTAGGGTTCTGGTGTCCTCGCTCGGGGTGAGTGAGTGAAGAGGGGTTTGGTTTTGAAAATTAAAAATAAGTGTTTTGTGGCAGATGGGGATCTGCATTAGGGTGGTTGATTGGCCTCGGTGGGCGAGCGTTGGGTTTTTGGTGGATTATTGATAGGGAAGTGGAGGTTGGAAGGGAGTGAGGGAAGGGAACGGAGGGTTTGGACCAGGAGCTATTGGCCTTCTCGCAATCCGTCTCCTCCGTTGGGAAGAAGGATCAGTTTTACCAAAGGTCGTCTGACTTGACCCTTCTCGGTAAAGAGGTCGACTACACGTACTCGGTTATCTTCACCGGGGTGTACGTTGAAGACTCTACCCAGCCTCCACTCGTTGGGAGATAAGTTGTCCTCTTTGAGGACAGCGAGATCTCCCACTTTTATATTTTCTTTGGGATGCTTCCACTTCACTCGTTTTTGAAGTTCGGATAGATATTCCACCTTCCAACGTTTGCAGAAAGTGTGATGGAGGGCTTTGAGTTTCTGCCATCTATTGATTATCGAGGCAGAGCTCTCACTGGCATCTGGTTCTGGTGAAGCCAGCAGGTGGCTGCCGGTTAGGAAATGTCCTGGGGTTAGTGGTTCCAGGTCCGTTGGGTCATTCGATCCTGGACTGAGAGGGCGCGAGTTAAGGCACGCCTCAATCCTGCACAAAAGTGTTTGGAACTCCTCCATAGTATATTTGTGGGGAGAAGCAATCTTTTTGAAGTGGCTTTTGAAGCTCTTCACTCCCGCTTCCCACAGGCCGCCCATCTGTGGAGCGGCGGCGGGAATAAAATATCAGCTCAATGCTTGATGGCTATATTTTGAGACTGTTTTGTTGGAGTAGATGTTCTTCGGACATCCTCTTCTCGCGATAAAACACGAGAAGGCTGCGAGAAAGTATGGGGTGCTGAGGTCACTAGTGGCCTCTAAGTGAATGGCCTTAGTGGAGAAACAGACAAAAAGGCATACGTAGCCTTTTGACAGTCGACATCCTCTACCGCGGTAGCTTTTGATGTCGAAAAGCCCCGCAAAGTCTACCCCGGTATTGGTGAACGCGCGGGTAAAAATAGTACGTTCGCAGGGAAGGGTACCCATAAGTTGGGACTGTGCCTGCCTTCGATGAATAGTGCAGGTTTTGCAATTTTGGATGACGGCTCTGATCATGGTCTTGACATTCGGTATACAGTATTGGGTTCGGATGAGACGGAGCATGAGCTGGTTCTCGCCATGAAGGGAGTCATGATGAACCATCATAACTGTAAGGCGATACAGCCTACAATTGTAAGGCAAGATGATCGGATGACACTAGTTGTATAACATGTCTTTTGACGCCCCTAGACGCCCCCTGTTCTAATAATATCATCTTTGTCGATATATGGGTTTAGTGACAGTATTTCACTCTTTCGATCGATAGGTTCCTTTTTTTCAATTTTAAATATTCTGTCCCGTAAAATTGTTTCTGGCAGACTCTTATTAATGTTTGAGTCGTTGCCTTAATCCCATCGGCTGAGATTATACATGACCTTTCGTGGACCATTGCTTTAGTTTTTGGGTGAGTTCGTTTATAACATCTCCTAACATAGGATAGAACCTTTAAAGCCCTGGCGCTACTCTGGTTTTTGCTAAAAGTAAGTGTATGAAAACCTGATCGTCACTTTTCACGCGCATGTATATCGCTGCCGCATATGCTTTCTCGGAAGCGTCACAGAAGCCGTGGATTTCTATGTCGTCTTCCGGTGAAAAATTTACCCACCGCGGTATCCTAATTTTATCTATTTCGCTATAGTGTTGGGTGAAATTTTCCCACCGTTCTAAGGTAGTTGGGGAGACAGGCTCGTCCCACCCGGTGCCCTCTAACCAGATATTCTGCATTAGTATTTTTTCCACAAAGACCATTGGTGCAAGCCAGCCTAAAGGGTCGAAAAGTTTGGCTATACCGGATAGGATTGCGCGTTTGGTGATGTTCTCGCCATTCTCTTAAGCTCCTGCGGTGAAGTAAAACATGTCTGAATGCGCGTTCCATCGTATTCCGAGTGCCTTCACCGAGCTAGCCTCTTCAAACGCTAGGAAGTCCTCGCTGAGCAGATCCGTTTTGGGGATGTAGGGATGAAGGATTTCCTCACAATTTGATGTCCTTTTGCGCAATGGAAAGCCAGCTGAGTGTAATGCTTCGCGAATCTCGTTTCTTGCTCTGATGGTTGACGCTATTGTATGTCCTCCAGATAAAACGTCGTCGACATACATACTTTCTCGTAATATACCCGATGCTATTGGGTGCGTATTTTCTACATCATCAGCCAATTGTGGAAGTGTCCGTATCGCGAGGTAGGGGCGCAGTTTACACCAAATGTGACAGTCTTTAGTTCGTAAAGACTGATGGGTTCGTTGGGGGTGTTCGATGGACAATTCTTTGAAATTTGGCGTGATTATCGGTCACCCAAATCTGCCTATACATCTTTTCTATGTCGCTATTAAAGACAAAGCGGTACAGTCTCCAACGTAGAATTAAAATGGGCAAGTCTGCTTGGAGTACTGGACCTGGGTGGAGTATGTCGTTTAGACTAGTGCCATTTGCCGTAGGACTTGACGCATTGAAGACGACGCGCACCTTGGTAGTGGTACTTTCAGCCTTTACAACGGCGTGATGGGGCAGGAAATAATTATCCGAATCGTCGGATGGTATATTATTCTTGAGATTTCTCATATGTCCGAGTGTTTCGTATTCTGACAACACCCGAACATACTCGTTTCCTAACTCTTGGTTTTTCAGTAATCGCCCCTCATTTCTGAAGAATTTTGAACATGCACGGTCCTAATTTAATATTCTCAGGGTAATCCTGCCTGAATGGTAGCAAAACTGTATACCTCCCATTTTCACCACGTTTTGTCGTTTCCTTAAATAACTGTTCACAATACCTTTCTTCTTCATTAAGCATTTTATTTTTGGGAACATTTTCTATCTCCCAGAAAGCTTTTAATTGGTTGTCCAATGCAACCTCGTTATAAAATGACACGATGCTCTTCGTTGGACTCGGTGCTTCAACTCGACCGGTTAGTATCCAACCGAACACTGTCTCTTGGGCCAGAAGTGTATTAAGTACATTCTTTTTCAGACCACTCATTATAATTTGGGGATATATGTCTCCACCAAGTATGAGGTCTACATCTTCGTTGACGTAGAACCTCTTGTCTGCCAGAACCAAGTCTAGGAATGCCTGCATAGCCATTGTGTTGATATGGCAGGATGGCAGATTCCCAGTAAGTTTGGCTAGAATCAGAACTGGAGTAGTCAAGCTGAAGCATGAGTCCACTGCTGAACGTAATTCGATGGTGGATGCCTCTCTAACTTGAGCAGATACTGCATTGGTGATGCCCGACACTTGGGCATGCATTTTCCTCGCCGGCAAATTGATTCTGCGTTTCAGTCTTTCTGTCATGAAAGAACATTCAGACCCTGAATCAATTAATGCCCGCGCGGAGAAGTCGGTACCATTAGGGTGAATGAGTATGCGAGCAGTTCCTAATAGCACGCCTGTGCTGGAATTGGCATGACAGGATTTTACATTCTGGTTTGCAGATTGTCGCGCCTTTGCTGATGTGGTTGGGATATTATCCGCGTCTTTGAAAGGATTGCGTACAACCATGTGCTGAGAAGTATCCGCATGCAGGAGCGTGTGGTGACGAGAGTGGCATTTGGAACAGTTGTAGTAACTGGTGCACTTTGTCACGGTGTGTCCTGGGGATTAGGAATTCAGGCAGCCACTTGTGGATTTTATAAATTTTATCCTTTCTACTGGGGCTAACTCGCAGAAGCGTAAACAGATGCGTAATCTGTGTTCAGGGGATTTACACATTTTTCAAATTGCTTTTATTGTTTGCTTGGATACTTTTGTGTTAAAAAGCACCAAGTCTTTTCGTAGGGGTTTCTGACGATTGTCGTGACGCGTTTGGTTTTTGCACTTTCGAAGTGGTATGCCCTGTAAAACCAGACACTGTTTCAAGTGCCTGAAACCGATTAGACAGGAATTTATCCATATCCTCCCACTTGGATATGTCCATTTTATGGTCTATACTTTGCTCCCCAAGAGCCAACGTGCTCTCTGGTAACTTGGTTGAGCAGAGATAAGTCAGGATTGCATCCCAATTGGAAGTGTCAATTTTGTGGCATTTGAGGGACGAAATACAATTATTTATATCATTTTGCAGCTTTTTTATTGAACTGCCACACTCACTTTCTACCTTTGTTCTCGTATCTTTCACACAAGTTTTTCCAGGCCATCTCGAAGCCTTCATTTGTGAGAGGGCATTTTTTAACGATATCTTTTGCTTCGCCCTGCGTTTTGTTGTTGAGATGGAATAACTTTTCCACCCCTTTCAAGCTGGAATTGTTTATATAAATTGCCGTGAAAAGGTCGCGAAAAGTTGGCCAAGACAGATAATCACCTTTAAAAACTTCCGTGTCGCAAGCAGGGAGGCGAATTTTATACCCATGAGGTTCTTGCTCAGGGTTGACGTTCTTTTCATCCTTCTTGTATTTTTCTGCCTCAGCAGATATAGACGCTGAACATCGCACGTAGATTGCGTATGCTGCCTTTTGCTTCTTTCTGATCGCCATAACGTCATCCGCTGACACCTCATCAGATCCCAATAGCGAATCAAACGCAGACTTTACCTTCTTCACAAGAGCCGCAACTCTTCCTGCTGTATTGCAAGGGTGTGTTTGCTATGGTCGCTCTCCGGAATAAGGCTGTAATCTTTATCAAACTCTGCGATTGATTCTGCTGAACGAATGTAGGTTTCCATTGTTTTATTTACGTTTATTAACGAGAAAATTTCCGATTAGAAAAATAGAACTCTTCAGAGTTAAAATGCCTGCCCAGCCCTAAATAAAAACTATTAACTTAGAAGTTTATTATTTATTTTGTTTATTGCAGACTCTTTGTCTTGGTAGCGACAACAACAGAGGTTTATTTTTCAACTTTTTGTCACAACAGCGACAACAAAAAGGGTTTATTTTTGAACTTTTCTGTCTCAGTAGCAACAACAAAAGGGGGGACCACTCGCCACGTCCACAGATAAATGAGTGTATTATGAACAAATGAAAAAGTGCGTGCGATATTGCTAATTTAAATCGAAAATAACCGGAAAAAAGTGAAGAAAGAAATAAATGTTTTACAAGAAGTGAACGCCTAAATTAATTTAATTGGAATTAATGTGTTTGTGATGTGCAAAAAAAAACAACAACAACAAACTTATTCGGTATCGTGAGGAAAGTGAGGTTAGGTTAACCTCTTCCTTGTGTTGTGTCTGGAAAACCTTACCACTGGTGGGGGGATAAACCAGATAATCACAAGGATCGAACTAAAAATTAACAAACCAAGTGATTGAATTTTTGAAATTGGAAAGAAAAAAAATATGGTGCTTACTAAATAACTTCACTTTTTTACACTCCTTTTCGATTTCAATTTTTCGCGCACCACACGGGTATTTATCTTTATTTTCGAAAAAAAAGTGGCAAGAAATATAACACTTACTTCTTATTTTTGCTGGAGGAATTGATGTGGTGGCTGTGGCTCCGGTGGCTGCTAATGTTGTGTATAGTATAAACTTCCCACTTTTTGGTAGTTCTGCTGGGATATGCGGTGGCAAATAAAACGTTTGATGATTTTTTGTGGCAATTCGTGCAAAATTTTGTAGTAGGCAAAATCCTTCGGCAAAAGTTTATGAGGTGGATAAATTGTGCTCTGCAGGTAGATTCTCTGGTGCAAGGGACTGTAGTTTTAGGCTTTTAGTTCCTTTTTTCGGTGAGTAAGGACCAATGGCGGCCACCGTGGTGTGATGGTAGCGTGCTCCGCCTACCACACCGTATGCCCTGGGTTCAAACCCCGGGCAAAGCAACATCAAAAGTTTAGAAATAAGGTTTTTCAATTAGAAGAAAATTTTTCTAAGCGGGGTCTCCCCTCGGCTATGTTTGACAAGCGCTCCGGATGTATTTCTGCCATGAAAAGTTCTCAGTGAAAACTCATCTGCCTTGCAGATGCCGTTCGGAGTCGGCATAAAACATGTAGGTCCCGTCCGGCCGATTTGTAGGGAAAATCAATAGCAGCACGACGCAAATTGGAAGAGAAGCTCGGCCTTAGATCTCTTCGGAGGTTATCGCGCCTTTCATTTATTTATTTAAGGACCAATGTTCGGCCTGAGTGTGTCGTAACCGGTAGTGGGTAGGCGCACACGGGCCGATCTCAGGATTGATGGTTCACTCAAAAAGAAATAAACAAACACAGGAGGATTTTCCTCGTTATAATTTGATCTTTAATGATATCGAAAGAAAAATATATCAAGGATAAAATGTTACCTTTGTGCTTAACGGGACGAAGGCGATCCTGGGCGTTGTGAACTGCTTGGCGGTCGATCATAAAAGAGGCCGGTTATCCCGTTGAGGACAACCGCTAAGCCGCGAAAAAGTCCTCTGGTGTCAAGGAGGGGAAAAGCCACACATACAAACACCCCCACATATACGTGCATGGGTGCTGACAACCTGCACACGTGCAGGTGTATGAAACGCATGCATGTGCATGCACGCACACACAAATGCGGCGTGAGTGTGAGTGGCTGGAAATATTATTAAAACGTTAGGGAGGGGCGCCGTCAATCAGGTAAAAGTTAGGCATTGGGCCTAAACAGTGCTTGTTAAGTTTTTGGAGTTTCCCTATATATTTTTAAACGAATTTACAATGAATATAAAGATATCAATTTATAAAATCATCAATTAATACTTACATATTTGAACAATGCGAATGCCTATTAGTTGTAGCAAGAAAAATGCGAAAATCAATGCTGTTTGATATTTGCTTTCGCTATACAGAGTGCTGGCAATGCGAAAAGGGAGAAAAATTGCGAATGGGCAAAATGTGAATGCGAATATCAAAATATGCATGCGAATGTCAAGATACAGAGTACCGATTTACAATACAGAGTAGGCCCCCAGATGTGATTGTAAAAGAGACCTTTCCTCGCTTGACGCATGGGATAAAAAATTTTTACATCATCAGCGTACATCAAAATTTTAGAAAATTTTATTGTTGTAGAAATATCGTTTATAAACAGCCAGAACAGAATTGGGCCGAGATGACTGCCCTGAGGAACTCCAGAAATTACATCAATGACAACGGACAAAGCATTTTTAAAGAACACTCTTTGAGTTCTATCAAGAAGATAAGACGATATCCATTGCGTGAGACTTGGTTGAAAGCCCAGAATATCCAGTTTATGAATAAGTAGCGAGTGACATACTTTGTCAAACGCTTTACTAAAATCTGTGTATACAACGTCCGTGTGCATGTATTCTCGAAACCCATTTCAGACATGAGTTGTGAATTCAAGCAAGTTGGTAATTGTGGATTTTCCCTTGTAAAATCCGTGTTGGCAGCTAGCAATTGACGTAGAGATGGGAAGTGTGAGCTGGCTGGTAACTATAGCTTCAATTTATTTTGGAATAGCGGAGAGCTTAGCTATGCACCTATAGTTTTCAATAAGAGACCTACTCCCGTTCTTATGAAGAGGAATGAGCAAAATTCTTTCCACGCTGACGGAAAGACTTCACACTTCAAAGATAGATTAAACAAGTTAGTTAGAGGCTTATAAATATAATATACGCATTTTATTAAAAAGCATGTGGGAATCCTATCAGCACCGCCTTAGGAACATTCTTTTAAGGTCCTGAGGTAAAATGAACCAACTTCCTGAGAGATAGTTGGCGTAGTGATTAGGTTGTTAGAGTGAAATTGATAGGGATAATTTGTGACTGTGCAAACAAATTTGAAATATCTTGATTATCGTTGGATATGAAATCTCTGTATTTCATAACTGAAGGGAACCCCTTTACATTGCGTTTGGAGTTTACGAAACCATAAAACGATTTTGGATTGGGGATAATATTCTTTTTCATATTGCAGATATATGTAAGTCTTATAACACTTTTTATTGAGTTCAAAATACTTCTGACGTAAAATCGAATACCGCAAGTAGTCTTTGCTTAAACCTTATTTCTGGCATAACTTAAATGACCGGTTTTTTTTTTTATTTTTTAAAGCTTTCAGTTCTTTAGTAAACCATACTTGGGTTGGTTCAACATAAGCAAATTTACGTTTAGAAATATACTTTTCGAATAGGCTGTAAATGGTATTACTAAAATGCGAGACGTTGGCTTCTATATCTCCATTATATTCAGGCCACGTGAATTTAGATAGTTCTCGGGAAAAGTTTTTAAAATTGGCTTTGGCAAAATTCAAGTCGAGCCCAAAATCTGAAGCATACAGATTAGTACCGCAATCTTTAACGTTTTTATAATTTCGTAAAATATCTCTACGGAAGGATGGTAACCGTCTTCTGGTAAGACCAGAGGATCACGACGGCCGATAGAAAATTTAGATGTGTCGTCAACGTATACTAAACCTAAAATTCTCCCAAATTTGTTAGGCACAAGATTAATCTGCTTAAGGCAGAGATTTGTCATATCGTCCAGAAAATCGTTATATCCAATTTTGGATGAAACTGGTACGATGCTTTCATCAAAGATAAGAAATGTGAGGAAGGTTGAAGTCCCTCAAGACAAAATAGAATCACATGGTTTCAACATTAAATTAATAGTTTGAAGCAGAGAGGTAAGTTGCATGTAAATTGAAATATCAGATGATGGCGTAATGTAACAGAGAGCTAAGTATATATGATTATTTCCTAACTGGATGCGGATACATTTTAGCTCAATCGATTCAATAAAAGAAACAATTACTTCTGCGAACATTAATGTAGAATGTACGGCGAGTAGAATACCACCTCCGATTTTACCTAGGCGATCATTTCTGAATACTTGGTAATCGCTAGAAAAACATTCAGAATCTAAATGTTTGGCTTTAACCACGGTTATGTAAAGGAAATAATTTTATAGTCACAATGTAAAGTTTTTAAATAAAGGTCGGTTAGTTTTGTATTGAGGTCTACTACGTTCTGGTAGTACACAGTAAGGTCGGATATTAAATTAAGTTTTTTGACTCGGTGTTCAGACGAGGAAAGGAGCCTATATTATTGAAGTTCCTGTTCGCCCTGTATTCAAAGTCACGGACAAAAGCTCCAGATGGCCAAAACGAACTACTTAAAAGTGCGTCGTAATCCTTTGGGCCTACATCAATTCTAAACGAGGAAACATTTCAGGTTCATGGAGATAACGATTTACCCATTTGTTTTGCCTCTAAATCATTAAATAAGGCGGAGCAAAAGAAACCATTTATTGAGTTAGAGTTATTAGCGATATATTTTGCGATAAAGCAATTCAGACCAAATATATATGGAACCAACTTTCTTGTAAGATCAGATCATAGACCCTTGGTTTATTTGTTTAATATGAAGGATCCGACCTCAAAATTAGCAAGGATACGTCTCGAACTAGCCGAGTACAACTTCACAATAGCGTATATCAAAGAAAAAAGTAATGTTGGTGCTGGCGCGCTCTCACGCATCTCATTTGGCGAAATAAAGGACTCGAATAAACAAATTCTGGCGGTGAAAACACGGCCGATGTCGAAACAACAATCTGATACAAATTTGCAAACCATTTCTAACGACTCAGATAATACAATACAGACAGTCAATGTTTATGACAAATTTTCGTTTAAATTTTCTAACAAAATTTCACGTATTAGATCCACAATGTTCTATAATGAGAAAACTAAAATTTCAAAATTACAAATTAACGCGTATATAAAACTTAAGAAATTTGAACTAGTTAATACTGAGATTGCTAACGAAAAAACAAATCTAGACGAGTTATTTTCGAGGTTACAATCCGAAGCCGACAATCACAGTATTAATATGATAGAATGGCCAAAAGACGATTTATTTTTCAAATATTTGTATTTGTATTTATTCAGTAATTAAACATTAGTACAATAAGACTTAGTATTTTATAGTACAACAGCAAAATTATCAAAATATAAATGCTTGGGGAAACACTAAAATAAAGATATCGGATATATCATATCTTAAAAGTAATGGAAATCAGCAACCCCACTAAACTTGCTAGGACCGATAAAATAAATAATTAAAAATAAAATAACATTTCATAAAATAAAATAATTATAATTTAGTTAAGATTAAAATGTGTATGACAAACATTACAGATTGAAAAAAAGTCACCCTTAAAAATATAATGAATCATTGACAAGCAGAGAAGTGACTGTAGATCTGTTTTTTATACTCAGTTGAGCAGAGCTCACAGAGTATATTAACTTTGATTGGGTAACGGTTGGTTGTACAGGTATAAAGGAATCGAGATAGATATAGACTGCCATATATCAAAATCATCAGGATCGAAACAAATTTTGAGGTATCTTGATGAAATTGTGTACGTAGGTTCCTGGGCACTCATCTCAGATCGCTATATAAAATGAACGATATCGGACTATAACCACGCCCACTTTTTCGATATCGAAAAACCGAAAAAGTGCGATAATTCATTACCAAAGACGGATAAAGCGATGAAACTAGGTAGGTGCGTTGACCTTATGACGCAAAATAGAAAATTAGAAAAATTTTGGACAATGGGGGTGGCACTGCCCACTTCTATAAGAAGGTATTTTAAAATTTTTGCAAGCTGTAATTTGGCAGTCGTTGAAGATATCATGATGAAATTTGGCAAGAACGTTACTCCTATTACTATATATATGCTTATTATAAAATGAGCAAAATCGGAGAACGACCACTCCTACTTTTAAAAAAAAATTTTTTTTTAAGTAAAATTTTAACAAAAAATTTAATATCTTTACAGTATATAAGTAAATTATGTCAACATTCAACTCCAGTAATGATATGGTGCAACAAAATACAAAAATAAAAGAAAATTTTAAAATGGGCGTGGTCCCGCCCTTTTTAATTTAATTTGTTTTGGATACTTTTAATGCCATAAGTCGAACAAAAATTTATCAATCCTTGTAAAATTTGGTAGGGACTTAGATTCTAGGACGTTAACACGATAACTTGAGCAAAAATCGATATATCTTTACTAAACTCAGTTCACGTACTTATCCGAACTCACTTTGAATTGGTATAAAATTTGACCGAAATCCGACTATGACCACGTCCACTTTTTCGATATCGAACATTGCGAATAATGAAAAAATTGCCATAATTCTATACCGAATACGAAAAAAGGAATGAAACATGGTAACTGGAATGGTTTATTGACGCAAAATATAACTTTAGAAAAAAACTTTGTAAAATGGGTGTGACACCTACCATACTAAGTAAAAGAAAATGAAAAAGTTCTGCAGGGCGAAATAAAAAACCCTTGAAATCTTGGCAGGAATACTGTTCGTGGTATTACATATATAAATAAATTAGCGGTATCCAACAGATGAAGTTCTGGGTCACCCTGGTCCACATTTTAGTATATATCTGGAAAACGCCTTCACATATACAACTACCACCACTCCCTTTTAAAACCCTCATTAATACCTTTAATGTGATACCCATATCGTACAAACAAATTCTAGAGTCACCTCTGGTCCACCTTTATGGCGATATCTCGAAAAGGCGTCCACCTATGGAACTAAGGACCAGTCCCTTTTAATATAATCATTAACACCTTTCATTTGATACCCATATCGTACAAACAAATTCTAGAGTCTCCCCTGGCCCACCTTATGGCCATATCTCGAAAATGCGTCCACCTATAGAACCAAGGCCCACTCCCTTTTAAAATACTCATTAACACCTTTCATTAGATACCCATATCGTACAAACAAATTCTAGAGTCACCCCTGGTGCACCTTTATTGCGATATCTCGAAAAGGCGTCCACCTATAGAACTAAGGCCCACTCCCTTTGAAAATACTCATTAACACCTTTCATTTGATACCCATATCGTCAAACAAATTCTAGAGTCACCCCTGGTCCACCTTTATGGCGATATCTCGAAAAGGCCACCACCTATACAACTGCCACCACTCCCTTTTAAAACCCTCATTAAAACCTTTAATTTGATACCCATATCGTACAAACACATTCTAGAGTCACACCTGGTCCACCTTTATAGCGATATCTCGTAAAGGCTTCCACCTATGGAACTAAGGATTACTCCCTTTTAAAATACTCATGAATACCTTTCATTGGATACCCATATCGTACAAACAAATTATAGAGTCAACCCTGATCCACCTTTATGGCGATATCCCTAAATGGCGTCCACCTATAGAACTATGGCCCACTTCCTCATAAAATACTCTTTAATGCCTTTCATTTGATACACGTGTCATACAAACACATTCCAGGGTTACCCTCGGTTCATTTTCCTACATGGTGATTTTCCCTTATGTTGTCACTATAGCTCTCAACTGAGTCTGTAATGTTCGGTTACACCTGAACTTAACCTTCCTTACTTGTTGAAGTTGCCTTTGTTAAACTGGCTTTTTACAGAATAAGGAATTGAATTCCAAAGACGAACGGAGTTAATGAAAAACAGCCTTTCCGAATTTTTAAATTTAAATGTGGGAAGTATTAATTCCAAGGAGCGCTCCGATCTGGGGAATGTGAGTTTATCATATAGATACCGAGGTGTTTTGCAGTGAATAAGCTGATATAAGAAAATGCAGTTTCTGGATTTCATATATTCGGAAATCTCAGATCCCAGAAGAGAGGTTCTCCACGCAGAAATATGGTCAAATTTACGCAATCCATAAACATATCGGGAAACGTAGTTAAATAGAACATCTATTTTGCGAGAAGAACTAGAATCAAGTCTACTATCTACTAACTCAGAGTATGTAATAATAGGCAAAATCAACTGTAGCGCCAGATTACGCCTAATAGTAAGCGGGGTGAAATGTGCAGATTGTCTCAGGTTCCTCAGAGTGACATAAACTTTGCGCATGGTCGAGGTGATATGATCTATGCAGCTAAGAGAAGAGTGGATTACGAATCCCAAGTTGGTAACTTAACTGACCAGCTTTAGTGCAGAATTGTTTAGAGTAACAGCTCGAATATCTTCACCGATCACTTTCCGACTATGTATGGGCAGGACATATGATTTTGCTGCATTTAGGCTAAGATAATTCTGAGTAGCCCAGCGAGAAATGGAGTCTATATCTTTACTTAGATTTTCAACAACCACACTATTATTAACAAGGGGACCTGAAAGATACCGCTGAATATCGTCAGCATACGCGTGCAAGGTAGCGTATTTGCAAGTCAAAAATACGTCTTTAACAAATATACTAAATAAATATTGTACTATTTTAAAGTTAAAACAAAGTGGAAACAAAATACTAAAAATGTTAGAGATAATACTGCCCCACCCTGTATAGATCATAACAATTGAAGACAAAAAACTCAACATTATGAAAATCTATCAAAACGATGCCACTTCAGGTGGACATAGTGGTGTAAAAAAGCTGTACGCAAATGTTCGTACTAAATTTTATTGGAAAAACATGACCCGAGACATCGTGAAATTTGTGAAAAATTGCCAACACTGCCTATTAAACTAAAACCTAACTAAAAACTAAAGAAAAGCTAGTGTTAACACCAACATCTTGTAAACCTTTTGAAATAGTAGTAATTGATACAATATAACCGTTGCCAGTATCGAAGTATGGTAACAGGTTCGCAGTTACCATAATTTGCGATTTAACAAAGTACTTAGTAACAGTAGCGGTTCCGGATAAAAGTGCGAAAACAATAGCTTCTGCAGTTTCCGAGGCATTTATTTTAACATATGTTCCAATGAATTCTATTAAATCTGATCTGGCACGGAATATCAAAATGTAGTGTTCTCAGAGCTGACAAAACTTTCAAATATCAAACACGATTTTTCCACAGCGCATCATCATGAGACGCTAGGTTCAATCGAATGAAACCATCTAGTATTTAACAAATACTTGCGCGCATATCTCAATGATACGTTGTCAGACTGGGACACTTACTTGAAGCATTTCACGTTCTTTCACAATACCACTTCGAATACAGTTTTCGATAATGAACTTACACCGTTCGAATTAGTATTCGGTAAAAAAAATCCCATTTTACCTAGCGAACTTCAAAAAGCGAAAATTGATCCAATTTATTATGTAGAGAATTACGTGAAAAACGTGAAATACCGCATGCAAAAATCGCACATATTGGCACAAGAATTTTTGAACAAACATAAACTTCGAAATAAATATTATTATGACAAACATGCTTGTCCGTCAACAATTAGCGTAAATGATAAGGTTATAATACAAAGAGAACCGCGCGATAAACAAGCAAGTATATATCAGGGGCCGTATGTAGTTAAAGAAATAGATGGAGCGAATATAAAATTTTTGATAAAAAAAAGAAAAAATTAAAAACTGTTCACAAAAATCGCGTACAAAAGGTACAATAAATAACTTGGGTTGGTGTCGAAATTCTGTATGTACAAAATTCTGAAAACAAAATTTTGTATTACAAAATTCTGTATTAAAATATAATGTTAACAATGTTAAAGAGGTCATGTAATTATTTTGAAAAAGTGCGCCATGCACAGTAATTCTGCGTAGAACACCTTTCTGCATAGGCGGCCTTCTGCCGCGCTTATAAAAAATAACCCTGGGCTACGCCATGCCAAGTCCGAGTGTGTGGTATAACCGTGGCTACCGCCACAGTGATGGCCTTCTGCGTAGTATACCCTTCTACGTAGGCGGTCTTCGGCCGCACTTTAAGAAAATAACCCTTAGCCGATCCAACACCGGCTACGCCATGCCATGATTCCGGAAATTTGACTTCCAGAATTAAATATGCAGAATTTTGAAAAACCAGAATTTTAGAAAGCAAAATTTTAGAAAGCAGAATTTTAAAAAAAGCAGAATTTTGTTCAAGCAGAGTTTTTTTGCAATTTACAGAATTTTGTCACCCAGAATTTTGTAATACAGAATAATGACACGCTCCCAAATAACTTTAGGCAACTCATGCCTTATTTACAAATACAAAATTTACAAAATTTAGAATTGTAATACTTAATAACTAGGGTGCTAGTATGAAACGCATTTCTATGCCAAAACAAACAAAAAAAAAAAACAAACAGTAGAAATGTTTCAAATTTATAAATAATATAAGATGTAAACATACGACTTAGTAGCTAAAAGCTAAACCACAAACATATGTGATTTAATGATGAATTATATAAATCCAAAAAGCTGGAATTCCAAACAAATTAATATTTAAGCATATATTTTTATATAAACGTAAATTTGCATATCAAATTTTTCAAATGCAAAACTAATAATTATAAGTTTTGCTCTAAATTTAAACAAAAAAAAAAAAAAACGGAAAAATTCTTACATACGTAACTAATAACTAATTGGCGGCCGCCGTGGTGTGATGGTAGCTTGCTCCGCCTACCACACCGAAGATCCTGGGTTCACGCCCCGGAAAAAGCAACATCAAAAACCTTAGAAACAAGTTTTTTCAATTAGAAGGACGTCAGTATTTGCATGCTCCTAGATAATATTGTTGCAGAGCGGTTAATTTATGCAGCTAGTATAATTTGATCCAGCATCAAATTGAAGAAATTGCACGATAAGGGGGTCACCCTGTCTGAAATCTCGTTTAGTTTCGAACGGCTTTTAAGGGTCCTTCCCAATTCTGACCGAGTTGATTGTGTTGCTCAACGTCATTTTGCACAGCCATATAAGTTTTACGGGGAAACTAAATTCAGACATAGCGTCATATATGCAGCTCCTATTCGTGCTGTCGAAGGCGGCTTTAAAATCGACAAAGAGGTGATGTGTTTCGATTCAGGTTAAGATTTGGCGCATTGTGAAAATCTGGTCGATGGTAGATTTAACAGGTCTGAAGCCGCACTGATAAGGTCCAATCAGCTGATGCACGGTTGGGTTCAATCTTTCTCACAATGCACTTGGCAGGACCTTTCATGCGATATTAAGAAGTCTGATTCAGCGATGGTTGTCGCAAATTGCAGTATCCCCTTCTTGTGGACTGAGCAAAGAACATTTATGTTCCAAACATCGAGAATTCGCTCGTCCGACCATATTTTTCCAAGAAGCTGATGAATGCGCCTTACCAACTCCTCGCCGACGTATTTAAATAGCTCCGCAGAAAATCCATCAGCGCCCGCGGCCTTGTTGTTTTTTAATCTAGTTATTGCTACCCTCACTTCGTCATAATAGGGTGGGGGGATTTATTCCATCATCATCGATTATGGGATCGAGTTCATCATCCCTGTGCGGTAAATTGCTGTCTCTATTTAGGAGAGCAGAGAAGTGTTCCCTCCATAAAACTCTCTAGACTTCGGTTACAAGGTCGTTGTTTTCGTCCTTACAAGAGTTTGCCCCGGACTTAAAACCACCTTCTGTTCGCGAATTTCTTGGTAAAATTTGGTATTAGGCTTATAAATTCATAAATATTTTATTTTTTAAATATATGGGGTTTGGCTACTTAATAAGAGAAAAGCGGTCTCTGGGCTGAATAAAATGCGCATTTATATTTAGCGGCTGATTTATTTGGGGTAATATATATACATGAAACTGGTTATATTAGTGAGAGAATATTCGATTATGTATATTTACCAAACATTTATATATGTGTGTTACAGTTCTATTTTGCGGCTTCTTTATGAGTATGAGAAACAACATACGCTGTTATTTTATGCAAAGAATAATCGGTTACTTAAGAAGCTAGTGTCAAGATATTTTGAGGGATTTATACATATAAACCAACAGGGCTTCTTAGAAACTTTACTGTCTTGTTTGCTTTGCCGAAAAGAAAGATTGGTAAGCAAAGAGAGAATATATGCGCTTGTTTTGACCATAACGTGTTGTTACCTGTTTGTTGTTGGAGTGAGAGTACTTGATGAATCTGTCCATCACGCCGATGCCTTTGCATTTGTTGATGATGTTCCCTTTTTGATACATGCAGTGATACGCATAGCGTATATTTTGCTGTTATAACTCTTTTACAGGATTTTTAAGATAATCAATTTTTTTTTGAATACCCTATGGTTGGTGTAGTTTTCTCAAGTGAGTATAATTTTTTTTTTTTTGCACCTAATGATCTTTTTTTATATTTTTATTCTTTCCAGATCATTTTTTATTTAAATTGAACTTTCTTCTTGAGGTATTTCTTTATTATCTAATATAAGTACTAATTTTTTCGGGCACATCCCTGTGTGCACTATTGTACGCAGACTTCTCTTTGCACTTAAAATTTTCAGTTCTAATACTTTTTACACAATTTTATCGAAGGTATTATATTTATGTATATTATGTGTTTGCGGGGCAATGTGGACCCGGTGTAATCGGGTGCGGTGCACGCAAATAAAAAGAAATAAAGAAAAGAATTATCAACGAGTAATTACAAATTTATTCACTTTGTAAACAATATAAATTCTTAGCTGTATTTATTATGAAATAGAAGAATTACTTCACAAACCAATTCTAAATTCAATGTTCTAATAGTTTTAATTACAAATTTGTGCACGGACTAAATTATAATTCAGCCGCAAAGATATATTGGAAAAAAGAAAGAATTAATTCAATGCACACTTCACTATGCACTTGGCAATTCAAATTTATTAAAATAGTTACGTGCAAATAGTGATTCACGTGCAAATTGTTAAATTGTAACAAATATATAAAATTAATATGTGGTAGGATAACTCACCTGGGGCTAGTTGATGGCTCGTGAACGTTCCAAAATAGAAGAAAGAGTCAAGCCCGCGTAAAATTCCGCGGCACCTGCCAATAGCTAACTTTCGTTGAGTTTTTCCCCTTCAAAGTTAGCTCTCGACTATTGTTATCCGCTACCGGTATTAATAATAAAATAACTAATGCGCCCGTTAGGGTGGTCCGAAATATTTAGGACCACCAGCCTAACATGCCGGCCCCTTGCGGCGAGCAACTTGAAACTCGGTGAGTGCGCCAGCAACCTTCCAAAGGCAGGATAAACTAAATAAATTAAAAATATAATATGTATGTATGGTTTTGTGGTAAGTACGATCTCCGGTGCTTTCAATAATGCAGCCTCTCTGAACCGTGGATGAAAGAAAAAAGCGTTAGTGTTCAAGTACGTGGGGTTTCTTGGTTTTCAATGCACCTGGTTAATTAGGTGTACTTTTGAAATTGGTAGGAAATTAGAATAAATGTAACTGATAAATAAATCGATGCCAGAACATTATTGCTGGAAACTCCGAATATTACAAGTCCGAAGACAGTGGGCTGCATGAGAAGCCCATTGACCGTAGCCGGGGTTGTGCCACGATGGTGGCGTAGACGTCGGCACCAAGTGTTAGCAGTACCGGCGCGGATCGATAAACGTGGGTTCAGCGAGCTTCATGAACTGAAATGATGAGGCGATCGAGGAGTTAATCGTTGCGGTTGGGCTCCGACGCGTATGTCGTGCTACCACGGTAGGCTGGGTCGTGATCCTCTCCGTAATTCCATACTTCCCGCGTAACTCTAAGGTACCCTTCGTAAGTGCGGCCGTGTTAAGCCGCTCGAGCTGGAGGTCGTTGGCTAAGTGCACGTCTATCACGGACGTCGGCGCGCAGGGATCAAAGAGGACGCGCACCAAATGGAGGCAACCCCCTGCTTCTATTCTCATGATCGCGGTGGGAGCAATTGCTATAAATGATCGGGTAATCGTTGTCGCGTCGTTGGTTGCCCGCAGTCTCCCTGTTCGGAAGCCGGTTGGGATCACCTGTCGTGGTAGTACCTTCCTTGCGTTGTGGATACGGGGCCGCTCTGTCAGTGGGCCATTGGTCGTGCTAAACCATCCAAAGCAGTGGGCCGAGACGGCATAGCCATGCCGATGCTTAAAAACCTAGGGAAAGAGGGGTTCAAATATTTAACGCATGTCTTCAATCTGTCTCTTTCTACCTTTGTCATACCTGAGAAATGGAAAATGGCCAAGGTGGTCCCGCTACTAAAGCCTGGGAAACCAGCTAACATAGGTGAGTCGTATCGTCCGATATCTCTCCTATCGCCAGTGGCAAAGACGCTTGAAGCCATTTTGCTCCCTTATTTCCAAGCAAATTTGCAGTTAGCCCCTCATCAGCATGGCTTCAGAAAACTCCATAGCACTACCACCGCGCTGAATGTCATTAGCACCCAGATAAATTGCGGTTTAAATCAATACCCTCACCATAGAACAGTACTCGTAGCGCTAGACCTATCAAAAGCTTTTGATACGGTCAACCATGGCTCATTACTGCAGGACCTGGAAGGGTCTACCCTTCCCCCATGTCTTAAAAGGTGGGCCGCAAATTATCTGGGGTGTCGACAGGCATCGGTGCAATTTAGAAACGAAACATCAAAACCAAGGAGAATTAAACAGGGGGTGGCACAGGGTGGTGTCCCCACTTTTGTTTAATTTCTACATATCTAAGCTACCTTCACCACCGGAAGGGGTCACAATCGCTTCCTACGCCGATGACTGCACAATAATGGCCACAGGCCCAGGCCCAAAGATCGATGCGCTATGCAATAAAATAAACGGCTACCTCCTTGATCTCTCCAGTTTTTTCGCCTCGCGAAACCTGGCATTATCACCGACTAAATCTTCCGCGACCTTATTTACAACATGGACGCCCCAAATGTCGACCTTTTTGAACATCCACGTCGATGGCACTACGCTACCGACTATCTTGGGTGTGACGTTTGATCAGGATCTACATTTTGGTGAGCACGCAGCCGCAATTGTTCCGAGAATTCAGAGCCGTAAAAAAATCCTCAAATCCCTCGCTGGCAGTACTTGGGGAAAAGATAAAGAAACGCTCAAGACTACATACAAAACAATTAGCCAGCCGATTACGTGCTACGCGTCACCCATATGGTCGCCAAGCCTAAAAATCACCCACTGGAAGAAACTACAGGCCTGCCAAAATACTGCTCTCAGAATCGCCACGGGCTGTCTTCTTATGTCCCCAGAACACCATCTGCATAATGAGGCGAGAATACTCCCCATCAGGGAGAGAAATGAGATGCTGACCAAACAGTTCCTGTTGAATACCCAGAAACCTGGGCATCCCAACAGACATCTGATTGATGAACCAGCACCGCCTAGGGGCTTAAGGAGTCATCTCCGTAAGCATTTTGAGGAAATACGGCACCTGAGAACACAGCCGTATGAAGCGAAAAAACACAAGCAGGTCCTTGGTGAACTCCATAAACAAGCTTCGGACCTTTATGCCGGGAATTGCCCGGTGAATCCAGTACTTAAAGAAAAGTATCCAAAACTCGCGGAAGAGGAACGCATACTCCCCAGGGAAACGCGTGTCACTCTTGCTCAACTTCGTTCTGGATACTGTAACAGGTTAAACTCTTACCTATCCAGAATCAACCCCGACATACAAAATGTATGCCCGCTTGCAATGTGTCCCCACATGACACCACCCATCTCTTCAATTGTAATGTGGAACCAACGCCTCTAACAACCCTTTCCTTATGGTCCACCTCTGTTGAAACGGCAAGTTTCATTGGACTCCCGTTAGAGGATATTGGTGAAAATCTGTGATCGGTCGCGGCTATTAGGTGGGACGAGCATTGCTACAACAACAACAACAACAGGGTAAATTTATGGTCCGATGCGATCTTTTTGAAATGAGTTTTGAAACTCTTGACTCCCGCTTCCCACAGCCCGCCCATATGAGGAGCAGCTGCTGGTATTAAATGCCATGTCAGGGTTTGGTGGGCATATTTAGAGATGGTTTGGTCGCCCGCATCAACGAGGAATGCCTTGAACTCTGAGCGGAGAGCCCTCGACGCACCGACAAAGTTCGTTCCGTTGTCGGAATTGAGGTTTTTCGGGCATCCTCGTCTGGCGACAAACCGACTAAATGCTGCTAGAAACGCGGCGGTGCTGAGGTCGCTAGTCGTCTCTAAGTGGATCGCCTTAGTCGCAAAGCAGACGAATAGGCGGGCGTAACCCCTAGACATGCGGCATCCTCGTCCGCTGTAAGACTTGATGTCAAACGGTCCGGCGAAATCCACCCCGGTGTTGGTAAATGCCCGAGATATGGTAGTACGTTCCGCAGGGAGAATTCCCATGAGTTGCATCGGGGAACGTTTGCGGAATAGCGTACAGGCCTTGCGGTTGTGAATGATGGATCGAATCATGTTTTTGACCCGAGGTATCCAATACTGCGTGCGTAGGAGCCGCAGTATGAGTTGGTTTCCGCCATGTATAGAAATGGTGTGGACAAACTGGACTAGGAGACGGCTGAGTCGGCAGGCGTAAGGGAGGATTATGGGGTGACGCTCGTCGACGGGAACGTCCCTGTATGCGTTGAGACGACCCCCCACCCGAAGGACATTATCTTCGTCGATAAAGGGGTCTAGAGAGAGGATCTCGCTTTTCGTCGCAATGGGTTTCCTAGTTCTCAGAGAGCTTATTTCTTCGGCATAGTGGTTGGTTTGGGATATCCTTATGAGGCGGCTAGTCGTAGCCTTGATTTCGTTACGCCAAATCTGGTGCGACTCTGCTTCAAAGGACGTTTTTGGATGAGTTCTATTCGAGAATCTTGTAATGTAGGAGATTACCCGCAACGCCCTTGATAGATGGGAAAACCGATCAAGAATATCCTTTCTTCGATGTTTGTGTGGTACTCCTGTTCGCCTTGAGATGGCAATTTCGCTTTGCCTTCTTGCAGCCAAGAAGTTCCCTGTCACCACAAAGAGTAGTCGACTAATTCTGTGGCTGGAAGTCCTCTGTTGGCTAAGTCCGCTGGATTTGATGCGGACTCGACATGATGCTAAGCTTTAGTTCTTACCTTCTCCACGATTTTTTTCACCCTGTGAGCTACAAATGTTGACCAGGAACAAGGGGGTTTTCGGAACCATGCTAGGAAGATGGTCGAATCTGTTCATAGGTGAACGTTAAATGTGCCTAAGTTCAGGTTCTCCATCACAGTTTCCAAAGTCTCAGCCCGCAAGACGGCGCCGCAGACCTCCAATCTTGGTAATGAAATTGTTTTTACTAGTGCCACCCTCGTTTTTGCCATGAGTAGACTAACGTAGATCCTATCGTTGATCTTAGCTCGCACGTAAACCGTAGCCGCGTAGGCTTTTTCGGAGGCGTCACAGAAGCCGTGAATTCATGTATCTTTAGTTGCGGTGAAGTGCACCCACCGAGGTATCCGAATCCGGTTAATGGCGGGGTACTCCTGCATAGAGGTTTGCCACCGATCTAGAGCGATTGTGGATATCGGTTCATCCCAATCCGTCATCTCCAGCCAAATGTTCTGCATTAATATCTTAGCTACGATGATAACTGGGGCGAGCCAGCCTAAAGGGTCGAAGAGTTTGGCGATGGCAGATAGGATCGCCCTCTTTGTTAAGATGTCCTGGTTTTCGATTGGTTTCGCTGTGAAATAAAATTAGTCGGAATGCGCGTTCCAACGGATACCTAGGGTTTTTACCCTGCTCTCATCCTCGAACTCTAGGAAGTCTTCCGTAAGCCTGTGAGGTTTAGGTATTGGCTGTAGTATCCTACTGCAATTAGAGGTCCATTTTCGAAAAGGGAATCCTGCTGACTTTAATGCAGCTGTGTTTTCATCGCGAGCAGTGATTGCTGCCTCGATTCTATGCCCCCATGCAAGGACATCATCGACGTATATACTGTTTCGCAAGATATGCGCTGCGATTGGCGGCGATGCCTCGACGTCATCGGAAAGTTGTTGTAGGGTTCTGATCGCTAGATAGGGGGCACAGTTGACCCCAAAAGTTACCGTGTTGGGTTGGTAAATACTGATCGGGTTACCTACTTTGAGACGAAAAACTATTCTTTGGTATTGGGTTTGGTTTTCTTTTATCCAGATCTGATTGTACATCTTCTAAAAGACGTACTTGTAGTTAAAGACGTACTTGTAGAATCTCCATCGGAGAAGTAGTATTGTTAATTCGGCTTTAAGTACTGGGCCGGTGTGTAGAACATCGTTCAGGCTCGTGCCGTTGGATGTCGGGCACGACGCGTTGAATACGACCCTTATTTTAGTCGTTATGCTTCCTTCTTTGATCACCGCATGATGCGGTAAGAAATTGCAATCAGTTGATTGTGGTGGTACTACGGTGTGTACCTTGGACATGTGCCCTAACGTGATGTATTCTGTCAGTACCCTGTTGTATTCCATCTGTAGACTCGGTGTCTTGGCAAGGCGTATCTCGTTCCGATAGAACTGAGAGCAGACGCTCTTAAGAGTTGGGCCCAAAACAGAGGGTTTTTGGGAAGTCTTGTTTGAAGGGAAGGGCGACGGTGTACCTCCCATCAGAGTTCCTTTCCATTGTGGTTTTATATAGTGCCTCGCAACAGGCATTACCTTCAGTCAGGGCCTTTTTCGTAGGTATGTTTTCAATTTCCCAGAAAGCGGTTAGTTGTTTGTCTAAGCTTATTTCATTGAAAAAGGATACCCGTGTATTTTTTGGGTGAGTTGCTTCTGCACGACCGGTTAAAATCCAACCGAAGACGGTTTCTTGGGTTTAGAACGTTCTTCCGTATTCCGTTTAGTATTATCTGGGGATAAATGTCGCCTCAAAGTATGAGGTCGACTGGTTCATTAATGAAGAATCTCTTATCCGCCAGAATCAGATCAGGGAACGCTTGCCGAGTCGTTTCGTTAACTTGGTAAGTCGGAAGGTCCCCTGTTAATTGAGGCAGGACTAGGAGCACTGCATCGATGCTTATTAAGGGGTCTGTAAGCGAACCTAACGTAATCGCACATGATTCATTTGCCTGTGCAGATGTTGTATTATTTATTCCTGACACTTGCACATGCAAACGTTTGGATGGAAGGTTTATTCGCTTTTTTAGTCTTTCTGTTATGAAAGAGCATTCGGACCCAGAGTCTATCAGCGTTCTGGCGGAAAATTTTACTCCATTTTAATATATATTAACACGTGCTGTTCCTAATAACACGCCTTTAGTGGTGTTAGCATGACACAACGAGACGTTATTAGCATTATCTTGTCTTTTTTCAGACTCCATCCTTGCCCTAGCCTGCTGTGAGGTTGAAGGTGTGTTGTCGGTGGCGTATTGAGTCCACCTTTGAGGGGTTGTCTTTGGTTGTGTTGTCGGAAGATGGAGCAAGGTGTTGCGCCTTGCATGGGACGTGCTGCAATTGAATTGGCTAGTGCATCGTGTCACGGTGTGTCGACCCGACAGACAATTCAGACAGTAACTATTGTTTTTTACAAATTCGATTTTTCTGACGTGGACAACCTACGGAATTTTGGACAATTTCGTAATTTGTGCTCCGTACTCTTGCACATCTTACATGCCGATTTTAGTACGCTGGCTTGGCAAATCCCAAGTTTTGTTGAATTTTCCCTTGAATTTTGATTTTTGGGCGCTTTTGTGGTTTTGTTACCCCTGAGGTCAGAAACTGTTTCTAATGTTTGGAAGCAATTGGACAGGAATTTGTCCATATCCTCCCATTTCGGTATATCGGTTTTTCTTTCCACGTTCTGCTCCGAAAGCGCTAAGGTAGATTTGGGGAGTTTTGTTGAACACAAGTAAGTTATAATTGCATCCCAATTTGTGATGTCAATGTTATGACATTGCAGCGCAGAAATGCAATTGCTGATTTCACGTTGCAATTTTTTAATTGATGTTCCACACTCTTGTTCGACTGCCGTCAGGTTAAGTAAAAGTTTAAGTTGTGTGTTGACTAGAATACGCTTGTTTTCGTACCTGTCACTTAGATTTTTCCAGGCGGGCGCAAAACCCTCGTTTGTTAACGAGCACCTGCCCACTATTTCTTTTGCCTCCCCTTGAGTTTTTTGTTTCAGATAATATAATTTTTCGACATCTTTCAGATCGGTATTGTGGATGTAAATGGCCGTGAACATATCTCTAAAGGCTGACCAAGAAAGGTAATCACCTTTAAATACATCGGTATCGCAAGGCGGCAGCCGCATTTTATGTCCACGGCGCGAAGATTCTTCATCCTTTGCTTCATCTTTTGCCGGCTGTGGGGTGATAGCTTCGACTTCAGCCGCCACAGCAGACATGCATTGCAGGTAGCATGCGAAGCAACTTTTGTTCTTTCTTCTTAGTGAGCTGAGTTCCTCTTTGGACAGCTCAGGATTGCTGAGAAGACCTTCATATGTAGACTTGGTCTTCTTCCATAGTGCCCTTGGCTCCTCGTGCAGTAGTGCAAGGGTGTGCTTGTTCCGGGAATCGGCCGGGGTGGAGTTGAAATCTTGTTCAAACTCCACTATGGAATCAGCCAACCTAACATAAGTCTCCATTGTTTTTATTAATTTGAATATCTTGTTTCTTTAAAGGGTTCGAGATTGGAGGCAAAAGACTTAGTGGCGTTGGTGTTTACTCAACCGCAGCAAAAATTATAAGTGTGTTTTGTTTTTTGAACGTAGTCCAGCTATCAATCCTGCTGTGATTGTGCTGTATAGAAATCCTGATGTGAATAATGTATTAACAGTGATGTGAGAGATCCTCACGTGGATTTAATTATGTAAACGACGGATAGAAATCCTGACGAGGATTTAGTGTGTACAAAGTTATATAAAATACAGATTGAAACCCTGAGGAGGATCTATTGTGTATGTAGTGATATGCCGCACAGATAGAAATCCTGAAGAGGATTTAATGTGTATCAGGTGATATTAAACACATATAGAAATCATTGGTGAGGATTTAATGTGTCTACAGTGATGTGCAATGCAGAGAAGAGAATCGTCTGCAAATATTTAATGTGTCTTAACAAGTGTGTTGGACACAGATCGAAATATTTTCCAAAATTTTGCGTCTCTAAAAAAAGGTTTTAAAACGTAAATAGTAATCCCGATGTGGATATAGTGTCTCAACCTCGAGATTTGAAACACAAATCGAAATCCTTATGTGAATTTAATGTGTAACCTAGAAATTTGAACCACAGATAGAAATCCCGACGAGGATTTAATGTGTATACCTAGTGATGTGAAACACAGATAGAAATCCTGACGAGGATTTAATGTGTATACAAAAAGTGTGATGTGAACGCTGATGAGTATTCCCGAGTAGCCAACCAGGGTATATTTCCCAATATAAATAAGAAAATAAATTTGTTTATCCAACTTTTGTGGCAAATTACACTTTTAATTATTTATTATAAAAACGCTGAAAAAATACAGCTATATAATCCAAAGCGATCAGTATAAATTGTGTTTGTGAGCAATTGTGATAAGCCACTAACCACCCAACGCAGTGCTAATTTTTTGGCTTTCTGGTATTATTTCAGTTCGCAACTGATTAACAAAGTGAGTTCCGTGATAGATAAGCTAAGGCTATCAACCAAGTGAAAAATATGGTTCCTGCAGCAAGTTTTTGTCAACGTATGTGACGACGAGGGGTATCCACAGTGCAGTGATAAGTGCGATTAAAAAAAAAACAAAAAAAATTCACTGACTGTCTTGCCTTGAGCTGTGTCGGGTAACCCTTACCACTGGTGGGGGGAATTACTCGAAAGTCAAAAGGCGTTGTGTGCTTATTAAACATGAAATCTAACAATTTCACCTTTTTTTGTAACTATCACGGAATGCACCTTTCGTACGTAAAATCACGTAAATAGAAAAAAATGTGTGCAACCAAGCAACCACGTACCTTGTGTTTTTAAAGCTGATGGTTGGGCTGCGCTGTGTTGATGTGATAAATGGACTGTATGTGATGTGATCTCGACATTAAAGGATTGTATGTGATGTGATATCGATATTAATGGACTGTATGTGATGTCGATGAGTGGACTGTTGATGTTGTGATGATGATGTGATAATGTATTAACGGATTGTAAGTGATGATTTTGATGATGGGATGATTTTATGGCTATATGTGTGTTGTGATGACCAGTTGGACTGTATGTGTGCTCGTTCGTTTTGTGTTCTTCCCTGGTTGATTTTAATTTGTCTGTGAATTTGATACCTTTTATTAATAATATCTAAGCTCTCAGGTTTTCCAAACGTGCTGGTTAATGTATGATGGGAAAAAATTTGCTGTGTTTCGGAATATTAACTTCCTCGGTGAATGAGGACAAAACGAAGTACCTGCTGTCATCGAGCAAAGAGTCAGCGCATATGCGCCTTGGCAACCACGCTACTGTTGGCAGCCATAATTTCGAAATAGTAAAAGACTTCGTTTATTTGGGAACCAGCATCAACATTAGCAACAACATCAGCACTGAAATCCAGCGAAGAATCAATCTTGCCAATAAATGCTACTTTGGACTAGGTAGGCAATTGAAAAGTAAAGTCCTCTCTCGGCGAACGAAAATCATACTCTACAAGTCACTTATCGTACCCGTCCTGCTATATGGGGCAGAAGCATGGACCATGACAACAGCAGATGAAGCGGCTTTGGGAGTGTTCGAGAGAAAAGTTCTTCGAAAGATTTATGGACCTCTACGCGTTGGCGATGGCGAGTACCGAAGAAGATTTAATGATGAGCTGTACGAGCTATACGCAGACATCAACATAGTCCAGCGAATTAAAACGCAGCGGCTGCGCTGGCTAGGCCATGTTATGCGAATGAAAAATGATGCTCCGGCCAAGAAAGTGTTTCTATCGGAACCCGCCTATGGAAGCAGAGGTAGAGGGCGGCCCCCACTCCGTTGGAAGGACCAGGTGGAAAACGATTTAAACTCCCTTGGTGTGACCAATTGGCGCCGGTTGGCGGAGCGAAGGAGCGACTGGCGCGCCTTGTTGGACGGCCATAACCGTTTAGACGGTTAAGCGCCAATTAAGTAAGTAAGTAACTTCCTCGGCGCGAAAGGACCAAATGTTTGCGGGGTAATGTGGACGCGGTGTAATCGGGCGCGGTGCACGCAAATAAAAAGAAATAAAAAAAAGAATTATCAACGAGTAATAACAAATTTATTCACTTCGAAAACAATATAAATTCTTAACTGTATTTATTATGAAATAGAAGAATTACTTCAAAAATCAATTCTAAATTCAATGTTCTAATATGTTTAATTACAAATTCGCGCACGGACTAAATTATAATTCATCCGCAAGGATATATTGGTAAAAAGAAAGAATTATTTCAATGCACACTTCACTATGCACTTGGAAATTCAAATTTATTAAAACAGTTACGTGAAAATATTGACTCACGTGCAAATTGATAAATTGTAACAAATATTTAAAATTAATATGTGGTAGGATAACTCACCTGAGGTTAGCTGCTGGCTCGTGAACGTTCCAAAATAGAAGAAAGAGTCAAACCCGCGAAAAAGTCCGCGGCACCTGCCGATAGCTAACTTTCGTTGAGTTTTCCCCTTCAAAGTTAGCTCTCGACTGGTATTAGACGTTACCGGTATTAATAATAAAATAACTAATGCGCCCGTTAGGGTGGTCCGAAATATTTAGGCTGGTGACCTAAACATTATGTTTATATGTATAAAAAAAAAACACTTATGTTTTGCGCTTCGCAAACCTGTACTATTCATTTTTAATATTAAGTTTTATATCTTAATGGTTTTTTTTAGGTCGCTTGTTCACTGCAATGGCTCCAAATGGATCATGTATAATTTTTCACTTTTATGGGTGACACCAAAGTTAGTGAAAGGAGTGGAATTATCACTGCAACTTGTCTCCTTTTTATACACAGAGTATATTAACTTTGGTAAAATAACGGTTGATCGTAACGGCATAAAGGATTCGAGATAAATATATGTAGACTTCCATATATCAAAATACTCAGGATGAAAAAAAGAATGGAGTCATGTCCGTTCGTCCGTTTGTCCATCCGTTTGTCTGTGCACTCGATAACTTGAGTAAATATTGAGATATCTTATTGAATTTTGTTATATGGGTTCAATGGTACTCATCAACCATCGCTATTGAGCGAAATCTGATGATAACCAGTCCCAATTTCGATATATATAACATTTTGGAAAACACAAAAAAAAACTGATTATTTAGTAAATAATACTCCTAGAATGTTGAAATTTTTTTCGTGGACTGGCATAGAGACGCTTGATAAAAATTTGAAAAAATGTTTGAAAATGGGCGTAGCACCGCCCGATTTTGATAAAATAAATTTAACAAATATTATTAATCATCAGTCAAAAACCGTTTAACCTATCATAACGAAATTCGGCTGCCTTTTTTTGTGACAGCGCACTGCCCTCAAGTGGTCCAATGAAACCAGGCGAGTCGTTGTAAGGCAGTGGTTTGGTAACCGTCGAGATCTAAAACTGCTCAGCTACAGAGGAATGCTCATCAGCTAAGTAAAATAAATAACGTATTTGTAATTAAAATAAATACATAGAATTAGTAGAAATTGAGTTCAATATGTTAATGCATACAGTTAGTTACTATTAAGAGAGGAAAGAACAGATTTTTATTGCAAAAAAGCGAGTCCGAAACATCAATGTGCTAGAGTGAGAATTGTAATTCTGATACAAACAGCGGAAGGGCTCATTTTATTAAAAGTTTGTTCTACAATGTTTTAGTTAGAGAGGTTTAAAATGTCTTTAAGACCGGGAAGGGACATTAAAGTTTACTTTGCTGAACAGAAATGAGCTAGCGACAGAACCATTTAGTAATTTAATCATAAATACAACTCCAAGCATTTCCCTACGACTAGCAAGGATGGGAAGATTAATAAGTTTCAGGCGACTAGTATAAGGTGGCAGATTATACGTAGAGCCCCAATTGAAATCTCTTAAGGAGAAAAGTAAGAATTGTTTTTGGACTGATTCTAGCCGATCAATATGATCCTCGGGTTCCAAATTATTGCACCATATTCTAAAATCGGCCTGATTAATGTTGTATAAAGAGCTTTAGTAGCGTATGGATCGCTAAAAATGTCGCTTTTTTATTATTCGCTTATTTTCTACTTGAGTATGCATCACTGACGCAGTGTTGCCAGAACATTTTCAGAAAATAAGCTAAATGGGCAAAAAAAAAAAAACCATAAATTCCAAAAAAAATTGTAAGCTAAAAAAAGCTAAAAATTTAAGGCAACTTTTCAAGGATTTTATTCACTTTTTCATAAAAATCTTAGCATTTTAAACAATTTATACATCTAGTAAAAAATTTTAATTCATTTTTACTCCAAATATAATTTACAGATGCAATCTGTGTTTTATACAAATATTCTAAAGTCAATCATTTGACAACTCCTCTACTACTGCTACAACTATTTCGCTGCTTGCAACAGGATATACATATAACAAGTAAGGAAGGCTAAGTTCGGGTGTAACCTAACATTACATACTCAGTTGAGAGCTATGGAGACAAAATAAGGGAAAATCACCTCGTAGTAAAGTGAACCTAGGGTAACCCTGGAATGTGTTTGTATGACATGTGTATCAAATGGAAAGTATTAAAGATTATTTTAGAGGGAGTGGGTCATAGTTCTATAGATGGACGCCATTTAGGGATATCGCCATAACGGTGGACCAGGGCTGACTCTAGAATTTGTTTGTTCGATATGGGTATAAAATGAAAGGTGTTAATGAGTATTTTAAAAGGGAGTGGGCCGGAGTTCTATAGGTGGACGCCTTTTCGAGATATCGCCATAAAGGTGGACCAGGGGTGACTCTAGAATATGTTTGTACGATATGGATATCAAATGAAAGGTGTTAATGAGTATTTTAAGAGGGAGTGGGCCTTAGTTCTATGGGTGGACGCCTTTTCGAGATATCGCCATAAACGTGAACCAGGGGTGACTCTAGAATGCGTTTGTACAATATGGGTATCAAACGAAAAGTGTTAATGAGTATTTTAAAAGGGAGTGGGCCTTAGTTCTATGGGTGGACGCGTTTTCGAGATATCGCCATAAAGGTGGACCAGGGGTGACTCTAGAATTTGTTTGTACGATATGGGTATCAAATGAAAGGTGTTAATGAGTATTATAAAAGGGAGTTGGTCTTAGTTCTATAGGTGGACGCCTTTTCGAGATATCGCCATAAAGGTGGACCAGGGGTGACTCTAGAATTTGTTTGTACGATATGGGTATCAAATGAAAGGTGTTAATAAGTATTTTAAAAGGGAATGGGCCTTAGTTCTATGGGTGGACTCCTTTTCGAGATATCGCTATAAAGGTGGACCAGGGTTGACTCTAGAATGCGTTTGTACAATATGGGTATCAAACGAAAGGTGTTGATGAGTATTTTAAAGCGGAGTGCGCCATAGTTCTATGGGTGGGGTGGGGAGGGAGGGATGGTCTGAAGGTTTAATGTGGCCATATAAATCCTTCCCGAGATGGTCGGGCCAGCACCTTAATGGTGCTGTGTTACCGGAGCGTATCGGATCTGTATCCGACAAAGGACCATCACATCGATAACACTCCCCAATGCCTTCGGGGAGTAACTAATCGCTACAACAACAACAACAACAACAGGGCTGACTCTAGAATTTGTCTGTATGATATGGTTATCATTGATCTGGTAACTTTGCCGTGCGCGGACGTGTTTTTGATCGCTCTTCGAATTGTTATTCTTTTTACTTTGTAAACAAGTTTTATCTTTTATAAATATTCATTAATATAATAGAAAACTGTTTATAAGTTTAATTTCGTATTACATCTTTACACAGTGCAATATACATAGTGGCTTTTTGTGCAATTTAAACATTCAGTCTGTGTGTTCATAAATCATAGATTTTCACAAAAATTTGTGATAACTGCATACCTTTTTGTTGGTAGCTGCTATTAGCAAGTCATTGTGTGCCCTTTTTCTTTCTATTGTGTTCGCTGCTAGCTATACGCTGTCTTGCGATTTGCATCCAGTGCACCAAAATAACTGTCGCCCATATTTTTGAACAGCTGTTCAATTTATCCTATACTTATAGTTTCTTTTGCCTATTTTTCTTTTGGGTTTATTTAACTTTGCAATTATGTTGGATTGCTGTGTCAAGAAGTGCACCAATCAAAAGAAAATTTCCCGTGATGATACTTATGTCTGTTGTTGGCTCTGTGATAATATGGCAATGTACTCTGTGCCGGTTTCTCTCACATAGGTGGTCGGGTGGTTGACCTAATATCCAGCAAAATTGGTCTGAACTGGACATGTCATGATTGTCGTTCCGTAGAAAATGACATGCGAGCTTTCATGAGGCAAACTCAGAAAGAGTTCAACAACATTTTTATTGGGTTTCGTGACCTTAACGAAAGACTCAAAACGCTTCCCAAGGCAGTCGGTTCTATGTACCGGAGCGACTCGGGATTTTTCCCGACCAAGGACTTTCATTTCAGTGTGACCCCATCTAATTTGTTTCGTCCCTCCCACAAATTGTCATCCTCCCAGCAGCTCCTTGCAGCAGGACTGCTCCATATTCTCTTACTCCGGGAGGGCATCGAATCCAACCCGGGTCCGTCTCCTGACCCCGGTCCTGAGAAATGGTTTTGCTGCATCTGCCGGAAAAGAATCTTTTTAGGGCGGTCATACTCTGTTCAGTGTGTCTCGTGCAAGGGATGGTTGCATCGGACAGGTTGTTCTGGGCTTGATCCCAAAACCCGTCGTCCACGTAACTTTTATAAATCTTTTGTGGCTCCTTGCTGTTCACGCCCAAGGGCGTCTCGTAGTCTACGTCTAAGCCCCCCCCCCCCCCCCCCCCCCCCCCACTACCTTCCAGCAGCCCCGCTGCTCAGCAAGCCACAACAAGCACCCGCTGCTGCTCGCGCCCCACGGCGCCAACAACTCAAACAGCTGCTACCACTCATAACTACAATCTTCGTAGTAGAGTCGGAAGCAATGCTGAGCAACAGCCCCTGCCCCCGTCTTCTCCCCCCCCCTCTTTTCCGGCAGCAATCGTGTAGGTCAGGGAAACAGACTCTTAGCCCCTACCTCCGTTTGCACCGTTTGCCAGCACAGAGTATATATGTTTGCGACATCCGCCCAATACAGCTCCTGCCTTGGGTGGTGCCACTTCCCTAGATGTTCTGGTCTCCGCGACGGCAACCTCCCGTCGGGTTTCATCACGCCATGCTGCCAGGTCGCAAACCCAAATCATCCGGGTATCCCAATGCTTGCCCAAGGACGCCCAGTCCTAGGGCCACAACAGCAATTGCGTCCTGGCCTTCCCCAACCCAGGCGTAGTCACCCGTCACTTACCCCCAGAGTGGCGACGTCTCCCCTCATGCACTTCAGAATTCTGCAGATAAACTGTAATGGACTAACTGGGAAGATTACGGAGATAGTCGATTTCATGAAGCGGCACAACATCAGCATGGCTGCGATTCAAGAGACTAAACTCACAGCAAGATCTGCATTGCAGACCTGCTCTGGGTATAACGTCCACAGGAAAGACCGCGAGAGCGGAAATGGACGCGGTCTCGCGTTTATCATACACCACTCTGTGCAATATTGTATATTTGATCCTGGCATCGACCGCAGGGACAATGTCTTAGAACGTCAAGGCCTATCTGTCCGGTCAGGCGATGCAAACCTAGAAATCATCAACATCTACATCCCTCCTGCCACCTGTTGCCCCAGTGGATACCACCCTAATATCAGGGCGTTACTCACTGGCAACAATCGAATTGTCTTAGGCGATTTCAATGCCCATCATGATCTATGGCATTCAAACTTGCGGGCGGACAGTAGGGGTGAGATGTTGGCGGATCAAATAGAAGAAACGACGTTCTGCACAATAAACGGAGACGCCCCCACACGTATGGTAGGAAGCTGTCACAGCTCGCCAGATATCTCCACCCTGAGCGCAGAACTCGTAAACTGCGTCAACTGGCAGCCGATGGTAACATTGGCATCCGACCACCTGCCCATACTTATTTCGCTTGAGCGTAACGCCGACTTCATCGTCACTGAAAAACGCACTTTCATAAACTTCAAAAAAGGAAAGTGGGAAGAATATAAATCCTTTACAGACAGCCGCCTAGCTGCCCTCCCCATCCCGACTGATGCCCGCCAAGGGGAGCGTGCCTTCCGTAAGGTCATTAAATCCTCTCGGCACATTTCATTCCCGCCGGGAGAATTCCCGAAATCCGGCCCCACTTCCCGGCGGAGGCCGCAAACTTAGCGAGAGAACGTGACCTTATAAGACAGCTTGACCCAGGCGACCCCCAAATAAGGGATATAAACCAACGCATCAGATTGCTTGTAGATGAACACAAGCGGGCGAAATGGGAGGAGCACCTAAGAGGTTGTAACCTCTCTACCGGTGTGGGTAAACTTTGGTCCACCGTAAAGTCCCTATCGAATCCGACTAAGCACAAAGACAAAGTTTCCATCGCCTTTGGCGACAAAGTGCTGTCGGACGAGAAAAAATGCGCGAGCGCTTTCTGCCGACAATATATAATGCATCCTACGGTCGACAAAAATAGACGGAGAGCCAATAGACGCGCACATAAACACAAATTCAGCGCGTCACCAATCACCATCACCGCTAAAGAGGTTGAGGACGCCATTGGTCGTGCTAAACCACCCAAAGCAGTGGGCCCAGACGGCATAGCCATGCCGATGCTTATAAACCTAGGGAAAGAGGGTTTCAAATATTTAGCGCATGTCTTCAACCTGTCTCTTTCCACCTTTGTCATACCCGAGAAATGGAAAATGGCCAAGGTGGTCCCGCTACTAACGCCTGGGAAACCAGCTAAGATAGGTGAGTCGTATCGTCCGATATCTCTCCTATCGCCAGTGGCAAAGACGCTTGAAGCCATTTTGCTCCCTTATTTCCAAGCAAATTTGCAGCTAGCCCCTCATCAGCATGGCTTCAGAAAACTCCATAGCACTACCACCGCGCAGAATGCCATTAGCACCCAGATAAATTGCGGTTTAAATCAATACCCCCACCATAGAACAGTACTCGTAGCGCTAGACCTATCAAAAGCTTTTGATACGGTCAACCATGGCTCATTACTGCAGGACCTGGAAGGGTCTACCCTTCCCCCATGTCTTAAAAGGTGGACCGCAAATTATCTGGGTGGTCGGCAGGCATCGGTGCAATTTAGAAACGAAACACCAAAACCAAGGAGAATTAAACAGGGGGTGCCACAGGGTGGTGTCCTATCCCCACTTTTGTTTAATTTCTACATATATAAGCTACCTTCACCACCGGAAGGAGTCAAAATCGTTTCCTACGCCGATGACTGCACAATAATGGCCACAGGCCCAGGCCCAAAGATCGATGCGCTATGCAATAAAATAAACGGCTATCTCCCTGATCTCTCCAGTTTTTTCGCCTCGCGAGACCTGGCATTATCACCGACTAAATCTTCCGCGACCTTATTTACAACATGGACGCCCCAAATGTCGACCACTTTGAATATCCACGTGGATGGCACTACGCTACCGACTGTCCGACACCCCAAAATCTTGGGTGTGACGTTTGATCAGGATCTACATTTTGGTGAGCACTCAGCCGCAATTGTTCCGAGAATTTAGAGCCGTAACAAAATCCTCAAATCCCTCGCTGGCAGTACTTGGGGAAAAGATAAAGAAACGCCCATGACTACATACAAAGCAATTAGCCAGCCGATTACGTGCTACGCGTCACCCATATGGTCGCCAAGCCTAAAAATCACCCACTGGAAGAAACTACAGGCCTGCCAAAATACTGCTCTCAGAATCGCCATGTGCTGTCTTCTTATGTCCCCAGAACACCATCTGCATAATGAGGCGAGAATACTCCCCATCAGGGAGAGAAATGAGATGCTGACCAAACAGTTCCTGTTGAATACCCAGAAACCTCGGCATCCCAACAGACATCTGATTGAGGAACCAGCACCGCCTAGGGACTTAAGGAGTCATCTCCGTAAGCATTTTGAGGAAATACGGCACCTGAGAACCCAGCCGTATGAAGTGAAAAAACACAAGCAGGTCCTTGGTGAACTCCATAAACAGCGGACCTTTATGTCGGGAATTGCCCGGTGAATCCAGTACTTAACGAAAATTATCCAAAACTTGCGGAAGAGGAACGCATACTCCCCAGGGAAACGCGTGTCACTCTTGCTCAACTTCGTTCTGGATACCGTAACAGGTTAAACTCTTACCTATCCAGAATCAACCCCGACATACAAAATGTATGCCCCGCTTGCAATGTGTCCCCACATGACACCAACCATCTCTTCAATTGTAATGTGGAACCAACGCCTCTAACACCCCTTTCCTTATGGTCCACCCCTGTTGAAACGGCAAGTTTCCTTGGACTCCCGTTAGAGGATATTGATGACAATTTGTGATCGGTCGCGGCTATTAGGTGGGGCGAGCATTGCTACAACAACAACAACAACAACAACTTAAAACAATGGAGGCTCACTTTAAAAAATTGAATCTGAATCCCCAAAACGTAAGAAATGTATGCCCAACAATGATTCCAACTTGTCTTCGAGTCGGGGGCAAAGCTGTCCTCCTCCGAATGTCCCTTCAACCGCGTTGACCGATACGAGCAGGCTTACCCAAGACGTTATGAACAATGCAGCTCAGGAATCTCCACAAGAATCTCTACAAGGCTGTGTCGAGACTTCCAGTGAGACGATCTCTGGCAAAGTTAACGATGCACGAACTAATAGTGGTACCTTTACGGCTGTTTGTTCTACGTCACCAATGTTGATTTCGCTGGACTCCACAATTCATCCTACACCTCCACCGGTATCTTTAGCTCCAACAATAACATTTACCGATACTGGGGTTGTTGCTAGTGATACAAGTGTACCTGAAAAAAATAGTACTTCTTTGACGGGCTCGATAACCAACGCTAGGTCAAGCAATGCGTCTTCTGTCAACTGTTCTATAACGGCCGCACCTTCCCAGCTCTCTGGTGCGCTATCCACTACTCCTTTGCAGGTGACTGCCGTGCCTCCTCGTAGAGCCGCATTTGTGTCCCGATTACACGCCTCGCTTACCGAAAATTATATTGCTCATTACGTTTGCTCTAAACTTGGTGTTGCACCCACTAGTAACATCAATGTGTATAAATTTAACTTTAAATATGAGAGGGACATCTCCTCATTTAAAATATCCCATTCAGATGAATATTTCGATAAGGTACTTGATTCCTCTTTTTGGCCTAAGCATACTGTGGTTCACTTGTGCACAAGAAAGGCGAGGGCCGAACCTGTTTTATTACAGCCAAAAACGGTATGACGAACACAATAATAACAACACAAAGGTAATTGCTTATCTGTCCCGTCTTCTCATTAATTACCAAAATGTTCGTGGTTTACGATCAAAACTTGTTCCATTCTTCCTTAATTCTTTCAACTTTTCTGCACAAGTTGTAGCTTTTACGGAGACCAGGCTAAAGCCTAATAATTACAATTCTGAGGTTTTTTCAAATAGATATGCTGTTTATCGGCGTGATCGCATCTCTAGAGCGGGAGGTGTCTTTATTGCTGTTGAATCTAACCTATCATCTGAGTTGATTATATCTCTCATATCGAATTCATAGCAGTTAGGCTTTCATTCGGTAGCTATAGCGTAATTGTTTGCTGTTCGTATATACCACCTCATTCGGATATGGATGTTTATGCTAGTCATAGCTCGGCCATCTGCGATTTGCATTCGCAGTTGGGAGATAACGATCGACTTGTTGTTGTTGGTGACTTTAACTTGCCAACAGTTAGTTGGGTTAATATAAGTGATTCAAACTTTCTAACTCCCACTGCTCAACATGAGTTTCTCAATTGCTTGTTAGACTCATCTCTTTTACATATTAACAATGTTCCAAATAGTGGAAATAAAATGCTGGATTTAGTATTTGTGGATGGCTCGGTGGGTACTGCCCTTACGTAAATCCCGCCTTTATCCCTTCCAGAAGACCCTCTTCACTCTACGCTAGAGATATCACTTGATATCAGCCTACCCCGTAGGATTCAAGTACAGTCTCGTCCCCGATCTAGATGCTTCTACAAAGCGAATTTTATTATGCTCAATGATCTGTTGGCTTCCCATGATTGGTCGGATCTCTATGCTTGCACTGATGTTGATTCGGCTATCTCTATATTTTACAGTACGCTTGATGGCTTCTTTGATACCTGCATTCCACTCGCTATACCCTATGTTAGAATAAGCCCCCTTGGTTTTCAAGGAAACTTATCAGACTTAGTTCTATAGGTGGACACCTTTTCGAGATATCGCCATAAAGGTGGACGAGGGGTGACTCTAGAATTTGTTTGTACGATATGGGTATCAAACGAAAGGCGATAATGAGTATTTTGAAAGGGAATGGGCCTTAGTTCTATAGGTGGACGCCTTTTCGGGACATCGCCATAAAGGTGGACCAGGGGTGACTCTATAATGTGTTTGTACGATATGGGTATCAAATTAAAGGTACTAATGAGGATTTTAAAAGGGAGTGGTGGTAGTTGTATATGTGAAGGCATTTTCGAGATATCGACAAAATGTGGATCAGGGTGACCCAGAACATCATCTGTCGGGTACCGCTAATTTATTTATATATGTAATACCACGAACAGTTATCCTTCCAAGATTCCACGTGCTTTTGATTTCGCCCTGCAAAACCTTCTCAATTTCTTCTATTTAATATGGTAGGAGTCAAACCCATTTTACAAAGTTTTTTTCTAAAGTTATATTTTGCGTCAATAGACCAATCCAATTACCATGTTTCATCCCTTTTTTCGTATTTGGTATATTATTATGGCATTTTTTTCATTTTTAGTAATTTTCGATATCGAAAAAGTGGGCGTGGTCATTGTCGGATTTCGGCCATTTTTGTAAACAATATAAAGTGAGTTCAGATAAGTACATGAACTGAGTTTAGTAAAGATATATCGATGTTTGCACATGTTATCGTGTTAACGGCCGAGCGGAAGGACAGACGGTCGACTGTGTATAAAAACTGGGCGTGGCGTCTACCGATTTCGCCTTTTTTCACAGAAAACAGTTATCGTCCTAGAATCTAAGCATCTACCAAATTTCACAAGGATTGGTAATGTTTTGTTCGACATATGGCATTGAAAGTATCCTAGACAAATTAAATGAAAAAGAGCGGAGCCACGCCCATTTTTAAAAATTTCTTTTATTTTTGTATTTTGTTGCACTATATCATTACTGGAGTTGAATGTTGACATAATTTACTTATATACTGTAAAGATATTAACTTTTCTTTTAAAATTTGAGTTAAAAAATTTTGTTTTTTAAGTGGGCGTGGTCGTTCTCCGATTTTGCCAATTTCTATTAAGCATACATATAGTAATAAGAGTAACGTTCCTGCCAAATTTCATCATGATATCTTCAACGACTGCCAAATTACAGCTTGCAAAACTTTTAAATTACCTTCTTTTAAAAGTGGGCGGTGCCACGCCCGTTGTCCAAAATTTTACTAGTTTTCTATTCTGCGTCATAAGTTCAACTCACCTGCCAAGTTTCATAGCTTTATCCGTCTTTGATAATGAATTACCGCACTTTTTCGATTTTTCGAAATTATCCACATCGAAAAAGTGGGCGTGGTTATAGTCCGATATCGTTCATTTTAAATAGCGATCTGAGATGAGTGCCCAGGAACCTACGTACACAATTTCATCAAGATACCTCAAAATTTACTCAAGTTAGCGCGTTAACGGACGGACGGACGGACGGACATGGCTCAATCGAATTTTTTTTTCGATACTGATGATTTTGATATATGGGAGTCTATATATATCTCGATTCCTTTATCCCTGTACAACCAACCGTTATCCAAACAAAGTTAATATAATCTGTGAGCTCTGCTCAACTGAGTATAAAAATGGTAGTAGGTGTGAGATAAAAATATACATAATGTCTTAAAATATTTCGATATCACAGGATTCTTCACCTGATGAATTAGAATAAATATTTTATTTGTTCATTATTTCAATGAGATCGTTTGTAAATCATCATTAAAAAATTAAATCGGCACTAATTTTCTTTCCTTAGTCTGTACCTTAAATACAAAATTGAACTTGACATTTTTAAATGTAACCTGTTACGCTGCTTTTTGTTTTAACATTGTTCATGGTGCTGACAATTCACGCCACTTCTGCATTACTAAGTGCTAATTGAGAGAGTTTTTTGTGTTTTAAAAGGTCAATTTCGCTTCCTTTTGGCTTCAATAGAGTTGCATTATGCTCCAACAAAAGCGGTGCAAATGCTTAATGTTTTTTGTGCACTGCACAAAATTTGCATAATGTTCAATGTTGAAAATCCTCCCAGTTCAGAAATTGAACCGGAAGAAGTGAACGTTAATTTTATTCTTAAATTCGAACGGTCCATTCTTTGATTATGGACAAATTGTTCTTTATCAAGATTTGGGTTTTTTCTATTTTGAATGTAATTCCCATGGTTTTGGAAATTTTCTTCTAGTTGTTATTCATCTCGTTTAGGACTTTTATTGGGTTGCTTTGGTATACAATTTGAGGAGTAAACAGTCCGCCCACCGTACCAGCAATATTGGTATAGAATTAAAAAGTACACATATATCACACAACCTACTTTTTTCCTCCCGGTAATATCACGCATCGGTGGTCCAGCTGCATTTAGTTGGGGAGTTACTCTCTTCCATAAATTAATGGCCGTTGTTTTTGCGTTGGGCATTTTAAGTAACCTTTTGGCCAAATCTGGGTGTGTTGCCATGAAGTCCACAAGGATTTCAAATTGTTGCTTTTGTGTTTGTTTAGTCTTTGGAGTTTCCCTATATATTTTAAAAAGAATGTACAATGAATATAAGGATTTATAAAATCATCAATTAATACTTACATATTTGAACAATGCGAATGCCTATTAGTTGTAGCAAGAAAAATGCGAAAATCAATGCTGTTTGACATTTGCTTTCGCTATACAGAGTGATGGCAATACGAAAAGGGAGAAAAATTGCGAATGGGCAAAATGTGAATGCGAATGTCAAAGCATGCATGCGAATGTCAAGATACAGAGTACCAATTTACAATACAGAGTAGGCCCCCAGATGTGATTGTAAAAGAGACCTTTCTTCGCTTGACGCATGGGACAACACATTTTTACATCATCAGCGTACATCAAAATTTTAGAAAATTTTATTGTTGTAGAAATATCGTTTATAAACAACAAGAACAGAATTGGGCCGAGATGACTGCCCTGAGGAACTCCAGAAGTTACATCAATGACAACGGACAAAGCATTTCTAAAGATCACTCTTTGAGTTCTATCAAGAAGATAAGACGATATCCATTGCGTGAGACTTGGTTGAAAGCCCAGAATATCCAGTTTATGAATAAGTAGCGAGCGACATACTTTGTCAAACCCTTTACTAAAATCTGTGTATACAACGTCCGTGTGCATGTATTCTCGAAACCCATTTCAGACATGAGTTGTGAATTCAAGCAAGTTGGTAATTGTGGATTTTCCCTTGTAAAATCCGTGTTGGCAGGTAGCAATTGACGTAGAGATGGGAAGTGTGAGCTGGCTGGTAACTATAGCTTCAATTAATTTTGGAATAGAGGAGAGCTTAGCTATGCCCTTATAGTTTTCAATAAGAGGCCCACTCCCATTCTTATGAAGAGGAATGAGCAAAGATTCTTTCCACGCTGACGGAAAGACTTCACAAAGCATGTGGGAATCCTATCAGGACCGCTTTTGGAACATTCTTTTAAGGTCCTGAGGTAAAATGAACCAACTTCATGAGAGATAGTTGACGTAGTGATTAAGTTGTTAGAGTGAAATTGATAGGGATAATTGTGTGTCTGAGCAAGGCCGTCTATGGAATAATTAGATTTGAAAAATTGTGCAAAGAAATTTGAAATATCTTGATTATCGTTGGATATTAAATCTCTGTATTTCATAACTGAAGGGAACCCCTTTACATTGCGTTTGGAGTTTACGAAACAATAAAACGATTTTGGATTGCAGATAATATTCTTTTTCATCTTGCAGATATATGTAAGCCTTAAAACACTTTTTATTGAGTTCAAAATACTTCTGACGTAAAATCGAATACCTCAAGTAGTCTTTGCTTAAACTTTATTTCTTGTATAACTTAAAAGACCGGGTTTTTTTATTTTTTAAAGCTTTCAGTTCTTTAGTAAACCACACTTGGGTTGATTCAACATAAGCAAGTTTACGTTTGGGAACATACTTTTCGAATAGGCTGTAAATGGTATTATTAAAATGCGAGACGTTGCCTTCTATATCTCCATTATATTCAGGCCACGTGAATTTAGATAGTTCTCTGGATAAGTTTTTAAAATTGGCTTTGGTAAAATTAAAGTCAAGCTCAAAATCTGAAGCACACAGATTAGTACCGCAATCTCTAACGTTTTTTATAATTTCGTAAAATATCTCTACAGATGAATGGCAACCGTCTTCTGGTAAGACCAGAGGATCACGAAGGCGGAAAGAAAATTTAGATGTGTCGTCAATGTATACTAAATCTAAAATTCTCCCAAAGATGTTAGGGACAAGATTAATCTGCTTAAGGCAAAGATTGGTCATATCGTCCAGAAAATCGTTATATCCAATTTTGGATGAAACTGGTACGATACTTCCATCAAAGATACTCCAAGAAATGTGAGGAAGGTTGAAGTCCTCCAAGACAATAATAGAACCACATGGTTTCAACATTAAATTAATAGTTTGAAGCAGAGAGGTAAGTTGCATGTAAATTAAAATATCAGATGATGGCGTAATGTAACAGAGAGCTAAGTATATATGACTATTTCCCAACTGAATGCGGATACATTTTAGCTCAATCGATTCAATAAAAGGAACAACTACTTCTGCGAACATTAATGTAGAATGTACGGCGAGTAGAACACCACCTCCGATTTAATCTAGGCGATCATTTCTGAATACTTGGTAATCGCTAGAAAACATTCAGAATCGTAAATGTTTGGCTTTAACCACGGTTCTGTAAAGGAAATAACTTTATAGTCACAATGTAAGGTTTTTAAATAAAGGTCGGTTAGTTTTGTATTAAGGCCTCCTACGTTCTGGTAGTACAAAGTAAGGTCGGATATTAAATTTATTTTTTTGACTCGGTGTTCATACGGGGAATGGAGGCTATATTATTGAAGTTCCTGTTCGCCCTGTATTCAAATTCACGCACAAAAGCTCCAGACGACCAAAACGAACTACTTAAAGTGCGTCGTAATCCTTTGGGCCTACATCAATTCTAAAAGAGGAAACATTTCAGGTTCATGGAGATAACGATTTACCTATTTGTTTTGCCTCTAAATCATTCAATAAGGCGGAGCAAAAGAAACCAATTATTGAGTTAGAGTTATTAGCGATATATTTTGCGATAAAGCAATTCAGACCATATATTTATTGAACCAACTTTCTTGTAAAATCAGATCATAGACCCTTGGTTTATTTGTTTAATATGAAAGATCCGGCCTCAAAATTAGCAAGGATACATCTCGAACTAGCCGAGTACAACTTCACAATAGAGTATATCAAAGGAAAAAGTAATGTTGGTGCTAACGCACTCTCACGCATCTCATTTGGCGAAATAAAGGACTCGAATAAACAAATTCTGGCGGTGAAAACACGGGCGATGTCGAAACAACAGTCTGATACAAATTTACAAACTATTTCTTACGACTCAGACAATATAATACAGACAGTCAATGTTTATGACAAATTTTCATTTAAATTTTCTAACAAAATTTCACGTATTAGTTCCACAATTTTCTATGATGAGAAAACTAAAATTTCGAAATTACAAATTAACGCGTATATAAAACATAAAAAATTTGAACTAGTTAATACTGAGATTGCTAACGAAAATACAAATCTAGACGAATTACTTTCGAGGTTACAATCCGAAGCCGACAATCACGGTATTAATATGATAGAATGGCCAAAAGACGATTTATTTTTCAAATATTTGTATTTATTCAGTAATTAAACATTAGTACAATAAGACTTAGTCTTTTATAGTACAACAGCAAAATTATTAATATATAAATGCTTGGGGAAACAATAAAATAGGGATATCGGAGACATCATATCTTAAAAGTAATGGAAATCAGCAACCCCACTAATCTTGGCTTGCTAGGACCGATAAAATAAATAATTAAAAATAAAATAAAATTTCATAAAATAAAATAATTATATGATGTTAAGATTAAAATGTATATGACAAACACTACAGATTGAAATTAAGTCACTCCTAAAAATATAATAAATCATTGACAAGCAGAGAAGTGACTGTAGATCTGTTTTTTGAAGTTGCCTTTGTTAAACTGGCTTTTTACAGAATAAGGAATTGAATTCCAAAGACGAACGGAGTTAATGAAAAACAGCCTTTCCGAATTTTTAAATTTAAATGTGGGAAGTATTAACTCCAAGGAGCGCTCCGATCTGGGGAATGTGAGTTTATCATATAGATACCGAGGAGTTTTGCAGTCAGTAAGCTGATATAAGAAAATGCAGTTTCTGGATTTCATATATTCGGAAATCTCACATCCCAGAAGAGAGGTTCTCCACGCAGAAATATGGTAAAATTTACGCAATCCATAAACATATAGTTAAATAGAACGTCTATTTTGTGAGAAGAACTAGAATCAAGTCTACTATATACTAACTCAGAGTATGTAATAATAGGCAAAATCAACTGTAGCGCCAGATTACGCCTAATCGTAAGCGGGGTGAAATGTGCAGATTGCCTCAGGTTCCTCAGAGTGGCATAAACTTTGCGCATGTTCGAGCTGATATGATCTATGCAGCTAAGAGAAGAGTTGATTACGAATCCCAAGTTGGTAACTTTACTGACCAGCTTTAGTGCAGAATTGTTCAGACTAACAGCTGGAATATCTTCACCGATCTCTTTCCGACTATGTATGGGCAGGACATATGATTTTGCTGCATTTAGGCTAAGATAATTCTGAGTAGCCCAGCGAGAAATGGAGTCTATATTTTTGTTTAGATTTTCAACAACCACACTATTATTAACAAGGGGACCTGAAAGATACAGCTGAATATCGTCAGCATACGCGTGCAAGGTAGCGTATTTGCAAGTCAAAAATACGTCATTAACCAATATACTAAATAAATATTGTACTATTTTAAAGATAAAACAAAGTGGAAACAAAATATTAAAAATGTTAGAGATAATACTGCCCGACCCTGTATAGATCATAAGAATGGAAGACAAAAAACTCAAAATTATGAAAATCTATCAAAACGATGCACTTCAGGTGGCTCAAAGAAATGGGTGCAATGAATATTTGAATAAACCGACCAAGATTTATTGTGACAACCGAAGCGCCATTTTTATGATCAAAAATAATCGTGTACAAAATCGAAGCAAACACATTGACATCAGATACCACTACATTCGGGAAAAACTCAACGATGGGTCTATTGAAGCAGACTACATAGCATCTGAAGATAATGCAGCCGATGTGTTCACTAAAATCCTTCCAAGGGAAAAACACGAAAAATCATGTAATTTATTAAATTTAAAATTTATATACATTTTTGGTGTTCTTTTTTTATATATATATTGTAAATGCATTTGGATTGAGCTGGAGTATGTTAAATAAATTGGATATGGTAACTCTACAATCCAACTGCATCTTAAATTCTGTTTCTCACTTATTTTCTTTTGACTTCTAATTCTTAACTTCAGTTTTGGCATATCATTTATACATTGTATAGTTGTAAGACATTCGAATAAATTCTGTAAAAATCGGTCGCTCTTTTTATTTAATAACGCACAGGTTATTTACTCGCGCAGGTAAAGTCCACACAAATTTTTCTTAACATAGGTTATGGGCCCAGGTAACGGTGTCTACCCAAGTGCATAATAAGTTTATCGAATTTAAAGTTAAATAAATATATCTAATGCATGATATGAAAATGTTTTCGGTTTCAAATATCGAAAAACTTTGTGGTGATAATTATTCGACATGGTCGGTGCATGCAAAAAGCCTTTTGATAACTTTGGAGTTATGAGACGCAGTGGTGTCCAAGTGTCCGGAAGGTGATGAAACCAAAAAGGCTAAATGGATAGCGGCAGATCAAAAGGCACTTGCAACCATAAATTTAAGTGTGAAATCTAGTGAGTTGATTCACATTAAAAATTGCGTCAAGGCAAAGGAAGCCTGGGACATATTAAGCAATATGTATAAACTAATACAGCATGTCGAAAGGTTAATTCCTTTAAACAGCTAATGCTTTATAAAATTAAATCGACAGAAAAAATTTCGAGTCAAATGGGCGAATTTTGTGGTATAATTGATGACCTAAAAGGCATGAACATTGAATTAAATGATGACTTCGTATCGGTATTGTTGTTAAGTGCTTTGCCAGAGGAAATGGAGAACTTTGTAATTGCAATAGAAAGCCGAGATGAATTACCTAATTATGATCAACTCGTTTCGAAGATTCTAGAAGAGGAACGAAGGCAAGGTGTTAAAAGTGATGGGAAAGATGATCGCCTTTTATGTGCAAATAAATCGAACAATGAATATGCAAAAAATCGCACCAAGTACAACCGTTTTAAAAATAGAGGCAACAACAAAAGGCCTAAATCGCAGTTGTTGTTGTTGTTGTTGTAGCAATGCTCGCCCCACCTAATAGCCGCGACCGATCACAAATTGTCATCAATATCCTCTAACGGGAGTCCAAGGAAACTTGCCGTTTCAACAGGGGTGGACCATAAGGAAAGGGGTGTTAGAGGCGTTGGTTCCACATTACAATTGAAGAGATGGTTGGTGTGACACATTGCAGGCGGGGCATACATTTTGTATGTCGGGGTTGATTCTGGATAGGTAAGAGTTTAACCTGTTACAGTATCCAGAACGAAGTTGAGCAAGAGTGACACGCGTTTCCCTGGGGAGTATGCGTTCCTCTTCCGCGAGTTTTGGATACTTTTCTTTAAGTACTGGATTCACCGGGCAATTCCCGGCATAAAGGTCCGAAGCTTGTTTATGGAGTTCACCAAGGACCTGCTTGTGTTTTTTCGCTTCATACGGCTGGGTTCTCAGGTGCCGTATTTCCTCAAAATGCTTACGGAGATGACTCCTTAAGCCCCTAGGCGGTGCTGGTTCATCAATCAGATGTCTGTTGGGATGCCCAGGTTTCTGGGTATTCAACAGGAACTGTTTGGTCAGCATCTCATTATGTAGATGGTGTTCTGGGGACATAAGAAGACAGCCCGTGGCGATTCTGAGAACAGTATTTTGGCAGGCCTGTAGTTTCTTCCAGTGGGTGATTTTTAGACTTGGCGACCATATGGGTGACGCGTAGAACATAATCGGCTGGCTGATTGCTTTATATGTAGTATTGAGCGTTTCTTTATCTTTTCCCCAAGTACTGCCAGCGAGGGATTTGAGGATTTTGTTACGGCTCTGAATTGTCGGAACAATTGCGGCTGCGTGCTCACCAAAATGTAGATCCTGATCAAACCTCACACCCAAGATTTTGGGGTGTAGGACAGTCGGTAGCGTAGTGCCATCGACGTGGATGTTCAAAATGGTCGACATTTGGGACGTCCATGTTGTAAATAAGGTCGCGGAAGATTTAGTCGGTGATAATGCTAGGTTTCGCGAGGCGAAAAACTGGAGAGATCAGGGAGGTAGCCGTTTATTTTATTGCAAAGCGCATCGATCTTTGGGCCTGGGCCTGTGGCCATTATTGTGCAGTCGTCGGTGTAGGAAACGATTGTGACTCCTTCCGGTGGTGAATGTAGCTTAGATATATAGAAATTAAACAAAAGTGGGGATAGGACACCACCCTGTGGCACCCCTTGTTTAATTCTCCTTGGTTTTGATGTTTCGTTTCTAAATTGCACTGATGTCTGCCGACCACCCAGATAATTTGCGGTCCACCTTTTAAGACATGTGGGAAGGATAGACCCTTCCAGGTCTTGCAGTAACGAGCCATGATTGGCCGTATCAAAAGCCTTTGATAGGTCTAGCGCTACGAGTACTGTTCTATGGTGGGGGTATTGATTTAACCCGCAATTTATCTGGGTGCTAATGGCATTTAGCACGGTGGTACTGCTATGGAGTTTTCTGAAGCCATGCTGATGAGGGGCTAGCTGAAAATTTGCTTGAAAATAAGGGAGCAAAATGGCTTCAAGCGTCTTTGCGACTGGCGATAGGAGAGATATCGGACGATACGACTCACCTATGTTAGCTGGTTTCCCAGGCTTTAGTAGCGGGACCACCTTGGCCATTTTCCATTTCTCCGGTATGACAAAGGTGGAAAGAGACAGGTTGAAGACATTCGCTAAATATTTGAAACCCTCTTTCCCTAGGCTTTTAAGCATCGGCATGGCTATGCCGTCTGGGCCCACTGCTTTGGATGGTTTAGCACGACCAATGGCGTCCTCAACCTCTTTAGCGGTCATGGTGATTGGTGACGCGCTGAATTTGTGTTTATGTGCGTGTCTATTGGCTCTCGGTCTATCTTTGTCGACCGTATGATGCATTATATATTGTCGGCAGAAAGCGCTCGCGCATTTTTTCGCGTCCGACAGCACTTTGTCGCCAAAGGCGATGGAAACATTGTCTTTGTGCTTAGTCGGATTCGATAGGGACTTTACTGTGGACCAAAGTTTACCCACACCGGTAGAGAGCTTACAACCTCTTAGGTGCTCCTCCCATTTTGCCCGCTTGTGTTCATCCACAAGCAATCTGATGCGTTGGTTTATATCCCTTATTTGGGGGTCGCCTGGATCAAGCTGTCTTATAAGGTCACATTCTCTCGCTAAGTTTGCGGCCTCCGCCGGGAAGTGGGGCCGGATTTCGGGAATTCTCCCGGCGGGAATGAAATGTGCCGAGGCGGATTTAATGACCTTACGGAAGGCACGCCCCCTTTGGCGGGCATCAGTCGGGATAGGGAGGACAGGAAAGCGGTTGTCTGTAAAGGACTTATATTCTTCGCACTTTCCTTTTTTGAAGTTTATGAAAGTGCGTTTTTCAGTGACGATGAAGTCGGCGGTACGCTCAAGCGAAATAAGTATGGGCAGGTGGTCGGATCGCAGTCAAACGGTTATACCGCGCGACACCACAACAACGGGAAAATAACATAGAATGTTATAAATGTCATCAGAAGGGACACATACGTTCACAGTGTCCGCAGGCAGCAGAGGCGACAGAGACGGCAGCGTCGGCATTTGGCGCGGCTACAGGCGACGTATGTAGCTACACCTGGGTTTTAGACAGCGGTGCAACTTCACATATGTGCACAAATAAAGAGATGTTTGACACGATTGAGAGCTGGAAACAAAAAGTTGTGTTAGCTTCTGGAGATTGCGTGTACTCAGAGGGAAAGGGCTCAATACAATTGCAATCAGAATATGCAAAAATGACTCTTTTAAATGTATTGTTCGTTCCGAACTTGCATTGTAATTTTCTGTCGATGAGCAAAGTGCTTAAAGCGGGTAATGAAATTTCTCTTAATGAAAGTGTTGCTATAGTAAAAAACAAAAAAGGGCAAAAATTACTTATGGCAAAAAAAAGACGGTTTATTTTTGGCAACGTTTGGAAGTGAAAAACAATTGTAACATTGTAAAAGTGCGCAGACGAAAAAGGACTTTCAAAAATGGCATTCGCGCTATGGACATTTAAATGCAAAGGACCTTAGAAAATTATCTGAAAAAAATATGGTTAAGTGCTTAGAAATTAATATACCTTCAAACTTCGAGTGTGTCACCTGTGCCTTATGCAAAATCCATTCAAAGCCTTATAATTGTTATTCGCAAGTAAAGACCAAACAGACACTTGAGTTAGTACACAGTGATTTATGCGGGCCTTTTAATGTGAAATCACTGGGAGGTTCATTCTATTTCATAACATTTACTGATGACTACTCGCGCTTTATATCGGTATATTTTTTGAAACAAAAATCTGAGGCATTCACAGCCTTTAAAAATTTTGTGGCGATGGCGGAAAATATGAGTGATCATAAAGTAAAGTCATTACGGACAGACAATGGGAAGGAATACATCAATTTACAATTTAAATCGTATCTCGAGCAGAAGGGAATATTTCATCAAACAACCGTAAACTATTGTCCTCAACAGAATGGTGTTGCGGAGAGACTCAACAGAACCCCCGTAGAAATGGCTAGGTGTTTGTTACATGATTCCGGTTTACCTCAATTTTTATGGGCCGAAGCCATCAGCACCGCAACATATATTCGAAATCGGTCGTCGACTAAAGTGCTGGAAGATGTCACCCCATTTGGACGCTTTTTTGGTAGGAAACCATCCATACACCATATGCGGGTATTTGGCTGTGACGCAGTAGTGCTGAACAACAATCGAAGTGGAGGCAAATGTATGCCTAAGGGTGATGTGTACAAATTTGTTGGGTACGAGACAGCAACAAAAGGTTACAGACTTTATATTTCGTCAAAGCGGCAAGTAATAAAGGCTAGAGATGTCACATTTTTCGAAGATTCATTTGGAAAGTTGGAGGAACGAAAAGATGAAGAAGAAGCAGATACATTTTGTGTCGGTATACCAATCGAACTAGAAAATAAAGAGGAAAAGGTTGCAGTAGTGGATGTTTCTGGTGAAATGGAAAAACGCGAAAATAAGGCATCAAGTGGTGTGTGTAGTGATTGCAAGTTGGATCCAGAGCTTAAAATGGAAGTAGCTGAAATGGAAGCTGGCACGAATCGTCGGCAAACACGAAGCCATACGAGACAGCAAAAGTTGAGTTTATCATCAGAATTTCCACAATCGGTAGAGGAGGCATTACAATCTGATGCGGCTGAATCTTGGAAAAGAGCAATGAATGCTGAATATAATTCTTTAATTAAAAACCAAACATGGTCGTTGGTTGACATGCCTGAAGGTGTTAATGTTATTGGTTCTAGGTGGGTATTTACCGTCAAAAAGAAATCTGATGGATCAATCGAAAAATATAAGGCGAGGCTAGTAGCTCAAGGATGTTCACAAGTTTATAGGTGGATTACAAAGAAACATTTTCACCCGTAGTGCGTCATTCGACGATCCGGTTGCTGCTGGCATTGGCAACAAAATATAATTTGTTGGTAAATCATGTTGATATAGTGGCAGCGTATTTGAATGGTGATTTGGAAGAGGACGTGTACATGCGTCAGCCACCAGAATTTGAAGATGGTAATAATCGTAACAAAGTGTGTAAGCTTCAGAAAGCCTTATATGGGATAAAGCAAGCTCGTCGTGAACGGAACAAAAAGATGAGGGAAATTTAGATATCTATGCGTTTTAAAAGATGTGAATCAGATAGCTGTGTATACTTTAAACGAAGAAATGGTACGTTGAGTTTTATCGCAATATATGTGGACGATATGATGGTGGCAGCATCAACCGAAGCATAAATGCAGCTTTTGATCGGGTATTTGAACCGGCATGTTGAAGCTGATGATCGTGGGCCAATAACGTTTTATCTTGGTATGGAAATTGAAAGAAACGATTGTCGGGGCGCTATCAGTATACACCAAGCTAAATATACAATAGAATTACTCAAACGATGGAATATGAGTGATTGCAAAGCGGCGACAACGCCATGGGCAAACGGCGTGGTTTTACAAAAATGTGAAAAAGAGTGCCAGAAGCTTGTGGTCACAGAGTACCAAAGTCTTATTGGTGGTCTTATGTATTTGTCCGTAATATCGCGTCCGGACATTACACACGTAGTTTCGAAACTTTCACAGTTCAATTCGCATCCGCACCAAGAGCATTTTCAGGCAGCTAAACATGTGCTCAGATATTTGAAAAGAACTTCAAAAGGTATAATCTCTTATTGTCATAATCAGGACGAGTTTCTATGTTTTACAGATTCAGATTGGGGTACGGATTCCACCGATCGAAGATCATACGCTGGTTACGCTATTTTTATGGCTGGTGGTTTAGTGGCATGGGAATCCAAAAAACAATCAGTAGTCGCATTGAGTTCAATGGAGGCAGAGTATTTGGCGGCAAATCAAGGTGTCAAAGAAATTGTGTGCATCCGTAGTCTACTCAAAGAAATGGGTTTCAATGAATATTTGAATAAACCGACCAAGATTTATTGTGACAACCAAAGCGCTATTTTTATGATCAAAAATAATCGTGTAGCAAACACATTGACATCAGATACCACTATATTCGGGAAAAACTCAATGATGGGTCTATTGAAGCAGACTACATAGCATCTGAAGATAATGCAGCCGATGTGTTCACTAAAATCCTTCCAAGGGAAAAACACGAAAAATCATGTAATTTATTAAATTTAAAATTTATATAAATTTTTGGTGTTCTTTTTTTATATATATATTGTAAATGCATTTGGATTGAGCTGGAGTATGTTAAATAAATTGGATATGGTAACTCTACAATCCAACTGCATCTTAAATTCCGTTTCTCACTTATTTTCTTTTGACTTCTAATTCTTAACTTCAGTTTTGGCATAGAATTTATACATTGTATAGTTGTAAGACATTCGAATAAATTCTGTCAGTGAAATCGATCGCTCTTTTTATTTAATAACGCACAGGTTATTCACTCGCGCAGGTAAAGTCCACACAAATTTTTCTTAACAGCCTACCATGTCGTCTATTAAGCACCAATACTTTAAATCGACCTAAAATTTGTTCTGCGGATATTCGAAATTCCAGGTATGCAAGAAGCTATAAGATAAACTGCCATCACACGAAAATACTCAAGATCACATTAAATGTTATATTCAATGGCGATCTTTACAAAATCTAATTCAAAAGGAGGCTACAATTGATACACTTATCAATGACCAGCTAATAACAGCTGAAACTCAAAAGTGGAAAGAAATTGTATATAGAATTTTGGACTCTATTTTATTTTTGGGTGAAAGAGGCCTAGCATAATATCATAAGCCAATATGATCCGATACTTAGAGATCATTTGGACAAAGTTAGGATTTCACAACAGCAGCACAAACGTTTACAAGTTCACTATCTTTCCCAAACATTCAGAACGAGTTTATAGAAATTTGTGCAATGCACGTGAGGTAAACTATATTAGATCAACGCAAGAAGGCCAAGTATTCTGCTATTATCGTTGATGCTACGCATTATGCTAGTCATGTTGACTACCTTCATTTTCCGCTAACTCCATTTCAATTCGAAAGCAACAAATTTTACAATTCAAGAACGATTCTTGGCTTTCATGAATTGTAACCAAAAAACTGGTAAGGAAATCGCAGTCTTAATATGCCATACTCTAGGTAAACATGGAATCTCATTAAAAGATTGTCGTGCAAAAGGGTACGATAACGGCTCCAATATGAAAAGAGCTTACAACGGAGCACTAGGTAACATTCTCGACAAAAATCGAATGCTGATTACTCGCCTTGTGCAACCCACAGTCTCAATTTATGTGGTGTTGATGCTGCAGAATGTTGTACGGCTGCAATTACTTTCTTCGGAGTTATATAAAAATGTTTTGCTATTTTCAGCAGCAGTGCACAACAATGGCACATCCTCAAAAAAAATGTATCAAGCTCTCTTCACAGTCTTTCAGACACTAGGTGGTCGGATAGAATTGAGGCAATCAGACCATTCGCAAACCATGTTCCAGGATTAACACAAGCACTAAACGCATTACTTAAGCTAAAGGTGACTGCACAAGCATACAGAGATATTACCGGCATTCTAAAGTACATCAACAAGTTCGAATGTATCTTGCTGTCCTCAATTTGGTTCAAAATACTGACTACCATTAATGAAAGAAACGTCGTACTCCAAGCTAGGGACGACACGATATATGTTGAGGTCCGACATCTGGTTCTCCCCATAAATTCAGAAAAATAAATTCGGAAACACATTTTTTCAGAAAACATTTGTCAAAACACTTTTTTCAGATAGCCAAAATTCAGAAATCAATATTCAGAAGTCAAATTTCAGAAGCAAAATTTCAGATGTTAAATTTCAGAAATCAAAATTTTATGTTTTTTTGCTGTAAGATTACTTTCTGAATCTTGACTTCTGAAATTTTGTTCAGCCTGGAAGACAGAAACGTCGAAAGAAGGCGCTATATCGAATGGAATTATGGAATATGTATAATATCACCAAATTGGGTGAAGTCCGTACAAATAATTTTATCGAATGGTGGCACAACGTCATTGAAAGTGCGTTTGGGACACACGCTATCATATCTAATTTCATAAATAAAATAAAAGAGGAACATGTAATAATAGAAACAAAACTGCAGCAATTTTCAGCTAGACGCGAGCCATATCGGAAACGCAAGATAAAATATAAAGACTTCGTTTTTTTAACATTGTAAATTCATTTGAAAAAGATAGACGCGAAAAGATTTAATTAATTACATGCTTGCTATTGCACACAATTTAAAATTTTAGATTTTACTACTTTTTCATTATACATAATTCCTTCCAAATAAATGGACGTTTCTGAATTTTGAGAAAAATTTTATGTTTTTTCTGTCGTCTGATTACTTTCTGACTTTTGACTTCTGAATTTTGTTTTCTGTAATTTGACTTCTGAATTTTCACTTCTGAAATTTGACTTCTGAAATTTAAATTCTGAAATTTGACTTCTGAGATTTGACTTCTGAGTTTTGACCTCTGAATTTTGTCTTTCTGAAAAAAGGGTTCTGACTAATGTTTTCTGAAAAGATGTGTTTCTGAATATTTGTTTTCTGAATTTATGGGGGGCACCCCGACATCTAGATATCTTATTAGCTGATTTGAAGTTGATCAGGAACCAAAGGGAAACAATTTTAAACGAATGCAAAACAGTTGCTATTGAGTTGAACATCTCGCCAAAGTTTCCGGACATTCGAAAGAGAAAACCCAATAGACGTTTTGAAGATAATGGAAAGGAGATCATTACGGATGATCAAGAGTCTAATTTTAAAAACAATACATTCTTGGTGATCGTAGATTTGGTAATCACTGGCATTACTGAACGATTTGCAGCTATGAGAAATTTGAACGAGACGTTTTCCTTTTTATGGCAATTTGAAGACATGGATGAAACTACGGTTCGGGCGAGTGCAGAAAAATTTGTCGAAAAATACAAGTCGGACGTTTCTCAGAGCTAAGAATGCGAAATAATTCACTTGAAACACATTTACGAATCAAATTTTGATAAAGGTCTGTCACAATTGCAATTGTTAAATGCAGTCTATGTTCAAAATCTGTATACAATTTTCCCCAACATTTGTGTTGCTTTACGTATCTTTTGCTCTATACCTGTCACTGTAGCTAGTGCAGAACGTTCTTTCAGCGTCCTTGCAAGAATCAAAAACTTTCATAGATCGTGTTCATCTCAAGAGCGAGTTTCAGAACTTGTCGCGCTTTTTGTTGAATCCGTTTTGACAAGACAGTTAAATTTTGATATTATTATAAAAAAATTTGCAGCGAAAAAAGCAAGAAAAGCCACTCTTTGATATCCGCACCTTCTATATTGAATAATTAAAATTTATAATCATCATTAAATTTATCAGAAATGTATTAAAATGTTACCAAATAACTAGAAAAGATTATTTGAAACAAAATGTGGCTGTTAAAGAATTTTATTTCTACGTTACAATTAAACAGTATAAATATTAAATATTCCGTGGTAATTTTATTTTCAGCTCTTAATCCAAAAATATTTAGTTGATGTGGTAAACAATTTTCTTGATGTAATCCATCAATTCTGATTCATGAATAAGACGTCATTAATTCAAATTAATCAAATGTATTAGTGGATTTTTTATAGGGGACCCCTAAATTTTTTAGTCCAGGGCCCTGCTCTCATCACTGAGTACAATACATTGAGGAAAACATAAAGAAAATAAAGAACATATTATTCAAAAATGGCTATCCAAGCACCCTCATTGATAGACTAATTCAAAACACAATAAACAGAATTAGTCAAAAACGCGACAATTTACCGCCGAACAGCACCAACAAAAAATACATCGGTGTAACATACATACCGGGTCTTACAGACTATCAAATACTACATAAAACAATAAACAACAAAAATATTAATTACGCGCACAAGCCGAACAACACACTTAATTATATTTTTACAAAAATTAAAGACCCAATCCCAAAAGATCAACAAAACGATGTGGTTTACAAAATAACATGCAATGGTCGCTATGATGATACATGTGGAAAATGTTATATTGGCACAACCAAACGACAACTGGGTATACGTATTAATGAACACAAAAAAGACGCAGCAAACAAAAAAACGAACACCAGTTTAGCTCATCACTTAACAAAGAGCAACCACGTAACGGACTTTTCAAATGTTGAAATATTAGATATCGAAAAAAGAGTAAAAACCAAAATGTCTCTTGAAAGCATACGAATACAACAACAAATACACCACACACTAAATTTCAAAGAAGACTTTGACAATATCAGCAGCGTCTACTCAGCTGTTATTCAGAGATGTAAATCAAAGTAAACAAAAATGCAAATGCGAACTGTTTATGTATGTTTGTTAAAATAAAGTGCTATAGTTAATTTAATTATAATACAATTAATGTAAGTAAATAAAAAAATTGTATGATGTGTCAGTTTCAGGTTACTTGTTAGAAAGTGTTAGAAAAAAGTATCAAAATGTTAATATGTATATTATTTCTGCATATTTATCATTAAAGAAATCCCCAGAAGATGACGTGAAAAAAGAACGTCGAAACGCGTCGGGAAAAAACAATAACAACTGTTTTTTAATTTTTGACCATATGTGCTCAACCCAGCAAACACAAATATTATAAATTGGTCCATCTATAAACATAATATAGATATGTTAAGCTATAAACTTAAGATAAATGAAATTGTAACCAAACGAAAAAAAAAAACGAAAAAAAGATACAAAAGTTTCTTCAAATTTCTGGTAACCGAACCTGAATTTCTAAAACAATTTGCCAAAACATTTACAATTTTATACAAATTGAATATTAATTAATATGTAAACTAACGTAATTTTCACTTAAAATATGCATTGTAAAATAATAAATGAGCAAGGGTAAGGGTTTGGGGTTTTAATTAATTTATTTGCAACGCGATGTGCGAAAATTATAAATTAGTAAGAAGAAGAAAGACGAAGAAAGTTGAATAAAGATGAAAACAAGTTGAAACCTTAAAAATTAACAAAATTACAGAATTTCATTAATAATATTCGTAGTAATGACATAATATAATCAAAAATATTAGTGACCAGCTTTTCGCTGTTCGCTTAATATATTATTACATTCCGATCTAACAACAAATACTAGAGACCAGATTTTCGCTGTTCGTCTAAGCATTTGCTTGCCTATCCAATAACAAGTATTAGAGACCAGCTTTTCGCTGATCGTCTAAGTAAATGCTTTACGCACACATATAAATGTATACGCTGGTATATATGTAAGAGGCCAATTTTGCATTGTCCGTCTTCCACATTTTACCAGCGTGCGCTATCTAATTATTTCTTACCTCTTGAGTGAACGTTCGCAATCCAAATGAACGAACACTCAGAGGAACATGCTATTTATTGAAAATTTGACAAAGCTTTTTGAAAATGTAGAAAATGTAAAAATAGAACTTACGGATATGTTTATGTTAATCTAACAGGAAGCTGTGGACAGTATACTTAGTTAACAGCAAGCTTTGGATATTATGTATAACAAGGTTGCCACACTGGAATGATCTTAAACTTAATCCTAACTAATACTATGCAAATATCATAGTCACACATATAATATACACATGCTACAGTCTCCCCCTTGCGTTCTTGAACCCTTCTATCATGCTCTTTAAATATAGCGTAATTTGAGGAATGAAGTTATCACTTTCTATGATAGCTCTGACATATATCATCTAATGTTCGTAGCTCTCGTCCAAAAGTGAGGTATGCTGCTGAGTATCCAGTTGACAGACATTTAGCGGAATTCATGGCAAATCGTATAGCGGGTAAGCCAATATCCCAAACATTGTGATGATTTTGGACGATTATTGCTAACTGAGCTTTCAGGTCTCTGTTTTTACGTTCTACTGGGTTGTCTTCGGGATGGTACACGGTAGTAAATACTTCATTGATACCCATACAATAAGCAACCTGTTGCATAACTGATGAAACGAATTGAACACCATTATCAGATTGTAGGCGTCTCGGTACGCCAAAACGAAAAAATATTTCATTTATAAGTGTTTTTGCGTACACTTCCGCAGTAGCTTCCTTTAAGGGAAATATTTCCACCCATCGACTAGCAACATCTCCTGCGATGAATATCCATTGATACCCGTCATCGGTCTTGGGAAGGGGACCAAATAAATCTATTGCAACTACTTCGAACCATTGCTTACTCGCGGTGGTTTGTAGTAAACCCATCGCCTTCATGTTGGAAGCATTGTAACGTTGACACTCGATACAAGTACGTACGTGCTTTGTGATTTCAGTACGCATTCCTGGCCAAAAGTAACGGCTTGCAATACGTGCGATGGTTTTCTTCACACCATAATGACCGGCAGTACTCTCGTTATGGTATGTTTTCAAAATATGAGTTCGCTCATGCTGTGGGACTAAAAGTTGTGCATCTTCCATGTCATCATTGTCATAGCAGTACAGAACTCCATCATTAATAAGATATCCACGATTGCACCATAAACTTACGTTTTCGTCACTATCTTCTATTGAGTTTATTATCTTCTTCAAATACTCGTCTTTAAGCTGCTCAATACATATTTCGCTTTACTTTTTTCGCGGCAAGTCTACAAGAAAAGTGCATAGACAGTTTGGAGTGCTATGGCTGGTTTCAGGACAAGGTGGTCGCGAAAGCATATCAGCTAACGAGTTCGTCTTTCCAGGCGAATAATCGATACGAAAGTTGTATTGTTGAATTTGCAGTGCCCATCTGGCCAAGCGACCAGATGGCGATTTTACGGTTAGTAACCATTTGAGCGGTTGGTGATCGGTAAGTAGGTGTACTTCAGCACTTTCAATATAGCCTCTAAACTTGGCGCATGCCCATACTATGGCCAGTGTTTCCGTTCCGTGGTTGAGTAGTTACGCTCTGCTGAAGTAAGTAAACGACTTGCATATTCGATAGGGTGCTCCTGTTCCTTCTCCCCCTGCAGTAAAACTGCTCCTAATGCATAAGCGCTTGCATCGGTTTTTACCAAGAAGGGTGCGTTATACGCGGCTTGTTTTAAAATTGGTGTGCTGACCAGAAGCTGCTTTAGTTTGTTAAACGCTTCAATCTGCGGGTCGTTCCACTGCCAAACAGCATTCTTTTTTGTGAGATCTGTGAGTGGTTTAGCAATTTTCGCATAATGTTCAATGAATCGACGATACCAAGAACACGTTTGGATAAAGGATACCAGCTCTTTTATATTACGAGTCAGCTGTGAGGACGTGACCAAGATACTTTACACTGGCACAGCAAAAACGACATTTAGCGTTGTTAACGCGTAGTTTGAACTTTTCCAGCTTCTGCAATACTACGTGCAGATCAGATAATAATATCATCAAAATACGCTAATATCTGTATATTTGGTATTGATGTTTTGAACCGATCAATCAGGCGTTGAAAGGTCGCAGGAGCATTACGAAGTTCGAACGGCATACGTTTGAACCTGTACGTCCCAAAAGTGTAATAAGGCATGTCTTATCCAGATCTTTTTCTGCGACAGAAATTTGAAAATAACCACTCTGCAAGTCCAAAGTTGTCATGTACTTGGTACTCTTTGCGGCGTGTAAAAAATCATCCATACGAGGCAGTGGGTGTCTGTCGGGCTTTGTTATAGAATTTCGTTTGCGATAAGCTACGCAAACACGTATGCTTCCATCCTTTTTCGGTACCATAACAACCGGTGATGACCAAGCTGAATCACATTCTTGGATAATATCGTTTTCAATCATTTTGTGAATTTCGCTCTTCAACTCCTGAAATTTAGCGAACGACAATCTATATGGTGGTAACGCGATGGGCTCGTATTCACCCGTATCTATATAATGCTGAGCAAATGGAGTAGGCTCATGAGATGCACCGAAAACTTTCGGATGCGCTTCTAAATTGTCATTCAGCTGCATCTTTTCGGTTCGTGTTAGCTCTAAACCATCACTATCTTTTAAAAAACGAAAGTCTACGGAAAGTAGTGCTGTTGTCCTGGGTTTTCTGACGACTCCAGTGAACAACCCGCCACCGTAAGCTCTTTCGGGTATTATAACGTCTGGTGGAAGAGAATCCCTAAATATATTCTGAATAGATTCCGGTGAATATGTATCTGGCACTTTCGGGCCGTAATATTCAAATTCGGACATATACACTTTTTGCTGGTTTTCTTCTATCACCACGTCGTCTTGTTTACGTTTGCCAATAGGACCACTTACTTTCTCTGTCTCTACAAGATTTAACTCAAGCGGCAATGGATCTGCAAAATCGAAATGTTGTGTAGGATCGCTCTCAAAGTACCAGTATCGTTGGGCCATGTTCAAGACAATCTCTGCTTGTTCCATAAAGTCTGCACCTAGTAGGGTTCTTTTTGCATTAGGTAATACTATAAATTGGATATCGAGGCATTTTCCACCAATCTTTATCTTACAAATGGTTGCTAAGCATTCTTCGAACGAGGATCTTCCGTCGGCGAGTGTAATCTCACACCTCACTTTCTTGAAAATATACCCTTTGTAGTCCATAACCCGTTTAAGGTTAACACTAGCAACGCTTGTTCTTGCCCCCGAGTCAAAGTATGCTTGTCCTGGTACACCAAACATTTCTATATTGACAATTGGGATATCTCGACCAATTGTGACATTTAAAGAATTGAAGCTTACCGAGTTCGGTTTCACTGCGACCTCGGATTTAATACAGTTAGGGCAATTTGCACGAGTTACACCTGGCGCGTTGCATCCGTAGCACGCGTACTAAGGTTTTAACGATTGTGCTTGAGCTAGCTTTTCAGTGTGCGTTTCTTGTGCTTTTGCATTTTTCTTTTTAAGACATTCTTCGGTGCTATGCCCTTTTTTGCAACAAAATCCGCAACGTACTCGACCACCAACTGGTTTTTCAGATTCCTCAGTGTTCGCAGAAGGAATTTTTCTTTCCTGTAGGCATAGTTCCACTTCACGAGCTTCTTTTAAAAGTTCGTTATAGTTAACTTTAACTTTGTCACGTTTTACCTTATCACGAATTTGCATGTGCAGCAATCCGAACAATAGATCTATTTGGTCAGCTTCGGCTGGCTCCTTGGTCAATTGGGAAAATAGCGAACGTTTCTTACGGATGAAGGTATCAGTTGGTTCACTTTTCTGCTGTTTCAATTCGAAAGTCTCTATATAAATACGCCATGATTGCTTTTGAGATGAAAAGGCTTCACGCAGCATACGTATTACGTCAGAAAACGATTGTGCTTCAGACTTTACCCCACGCCATCATTCTGCAGCGTCGCCCTCGAGGACCATTGGCATACCGCTTATTGCGTCTTCATCGCATACTTTTTCGACTGTTTTATAAGTCAGAATTGCCGCAATGAATTCCTCAACTTTTGAGAAGCTACGTTCACTCTTGTAGCGAGTAGTGCAGCGACAAAACGAGCCAGCTCTTTCATTAACCTGAACTAAAGATTGCAGAAATTTCGCAAATTGTCCTTCAGTGTGCGTGGGTATTTTGTAGATGCGTTAGAAATAGCTTTTAAACGTTCGCTTCGGCGAATAGTGAAAAGTTTGAAGGAATAAGAAGACGTTGCAAGTTAAAGATTGCGACTTAAATCCTCTCTTTATTGAATAAATTCTTGTCTTTTATACTAATTTGCTTAACCTATACATTAATAAATATCTAAATACTAATAACTAAAAATAAGTACATAGGGAATGGAGAATGCATACATGTCTGTTTGTATACGGTCTTTGTATACATGTATTTTTGTATGCATAACTCCATACATGTAGTTTTGTATATTTAGCAGCGTCAGCAGATCAGTTTGAGTGTTTCGGTATTTTCCCAAAAGAGGCTTGTATGTTAGTATGTATAATTACAATGGGTTGTATGTTTATATGTATAATTGATTAGCTGTGAATGGATATAGGTCTCATGTTCGGCATTCCATATCGTCTGGGTTAGTTCAATAATTTATGTTGGAAAAATATTGTAATATGATTATTACTAAAATATATTTGGAATTTATACAGCGTAATACCGCAAGTATGTTACAGTCGTTGTGAGGTATAATGGTACCTTACAGTGGGTATGACGTATAATGCTACAATAGGGATTTTTGAATTCCTCAAGAGGTTTGCCCACGTTGGGCGCCAATTGTAAAATAATAAATGAGGAAGGGTAAGGGTTTGGGTTTTTAATTAATTTATTTGCAACGCGATGTGTGAAAATTATAAATTAGTAAGAAGAAGAAAGATGAAGAAAGTTGAATAAGATGAAAACAAGTTGAAACCTTAAAAATAAACAAAATTACAGAATTTCATTAATAATATACGTAGTAATGACAGACCAGGTTTATGCTTTTCGTGTCATATAAAACTATTAGTGACCAGCTTTTCGCCTAATATATTATTACATTCCGATCTAACAACAAATACTAGAGACCAGCTTTTCACTCTTCTTCTAAGTATTTGCTTGCCTATCCAATAACAAGTACTGGAGACCAGCTTTTCGCTGTTCGTCTAAGTAAATGCTTTACACACTTATAAATGTATACGCTGGTATATATGTAAGAGGCCAATTTTGCATTGTCCGTCTTCCACATTTTACCAGCGTGCGCTATCTAATTATTTCTTACCTCTTGAGTGAACGTTCGCAATCCAAATGAACGAACACTCAGAGGAACATGCTATTTATTGAAAATTTGACAAAGCTTTTTGAAAATGTAGAAAATGTAAAAATAGAACTTACGGATATGTTTACGTTAATCTAACAGAAAGCTGTGGACAGTATACTTAGTTAACAGCAAGCTTTGGATATTATGTATAACAAGGTTGCCACACTGGAATGATCTTACACTTAATCCTAACTAACACTATGCAAATATCTTAGTCACACATTATATAATATACACATGCTACATCATTTAAATTTAATCAAATTGACCATTCATTATTAAAGAATTTAACGTAATTTTTCTATTAAATAACAATTTGGTATTAGAAATAATAATGCATTTTATTGCAGTGCTGAATTGCTTTGAAGAAACGAACATTTGGTTGTACATTGATAAAAATGCCAATACATTTTTTTCAGTATGTAATGCTTGGTTTTCGTTTATCCAAGCAATAAGGACAGAAGAATTTTCCAGGTTTGATCACTCTGCATAGTCCTTATTTTCCCGGGTGGGATGATGTAATGGTACATGTAATCGTGCCTTTATGCTGCACACTAATGCCTCTACTTGGCAGCAGTGCAATACGATATGGCATGACAGCTGACTGGTGGTGACAATTCATTTTTTTATTCTCGGCTTTTAACTCGTGCAGTCATAACATTAAAAAAAAAATAAAAGTTAATAAACGTTAACAATTTTGAAGTCACGCTAACCATTATATGAACTGTTCATATAAATTTTATGGATAATAGCGAGTAAGCAAAAGACTGCGGGTAAACTGATCAGGTGGCATGTAGCAATTGGACTGCGGGTAAGCTGATGAACGTAAAGAAGTTGTTTTACATCCAGGCTGATCAACCCAAAGGAGTTGCTTCAGCGGTTTACAAAACTATGATTGGCAACAGTAGCCTGGTTTCCAAGGGGCATATATGCGCTGACTCTGCTCGATGAGAGCAGGTACGTTTTGTCCTCATTCACCATCAAACCCATTTTCCGCTTCTCTTTCCAGTTTGGAGTAAGCAGGACTAACGACGCGGGTGTTCAGGCAGATTATATCAAGTCATCATCATACGTCAGTATTTGCATGCTTTTAGATAATATTGTTCCAGAGCGGTTAAGTTATGCAGCTAGTATAATTTGCTCCAGCATCAAATTAAAGAAATCGCACGATAGGGGGTCACCCTGTCTGAAACCTCGTTTAGTTTGGAACGGATCTTAAGGGTCCTTCCCAATTCTGACTGAGCTGATTGTGTTGCTCAACGTCATTTTGCACAGCCATATAAGTTTTACGGGGAAACTAAATTCAGACATAGCGGCATATAGGCAGCTCCTATTCGTGCTGTCAAAGGCGGCTTTAAAATCGACAAAGAGGTGATGTGTGTCGATTCAGGTTAAGATTTGGCGAATTGTGAAAATATGACCTATGGTAGATTTAACAGGTCTGAAGCCGCACTGATAAGTTCCAAACAGCCGACGCACGGTTGGGTTCAATCTTTCGCACAATGCACTTGGCAGGACCTTTCATGCGATATTAAAAAGGCTGATTCAGCGATGGTTGGCGCAAATTGCCGTATCCCCTTCTTGTGGACTGGGCAAAGAACACCTATATTCCAAACGTGGGGAATTCGCTCGTCCGACCATATTTTTCCAAGAAGCTGATGAATGCGCCTTACCAACTCCTCGCCGACGTATTTAAATAGCTCGGCAGGCAATACATCAGCGCCCGCGGCCTTGTTGTTTTTTAATCTAGTTATTGCTACTCTGACTTCGTCATAATCGGGTGGGGGGATTTATTCCATCATCATCGATTGTGGGATCGAGTTCGTCATCCCTGTGCGGTAAATTGCTGTCTCTATTTAGGAGAGCAGAGAAGAGTTCCCTCCACAAAACTCTCTAGACATGGGTTAAAAGGTCGTTGTTTTCGTCCTTACAAGAGTTTGCACCGGACTTAAAACCTCCTTCTGTTCGCGAATTTCTTGGTAAAATTTGGTATTGAGCTTATAAATTCATAAATATTTTATTTTTCAAATATATGGGGTTTGGCTACTTAATAAGAGAAAAGCGGTCTCTGGGCTGAATAAAATGCGCATTTATATTTTGAGGGCTTTATACATATAAACAAACAGGGCTTCTTAGAAACTTTACTTTCTTGTTTGCTTTGCCGAAAAGAGAGACTGATAAGCAAAGAGAGAATATATGCGCTTGTTTTGACCATAACGCGTTGTTACCTGTTTGTTGTTGGAGTGAGAGTACTTGATGAATCTGTCCATCACGCTGATGCCTTTGCAGTTGTTGATGATGTTGCTTTTTTAATACATGCAGTTATACCAGGCATGCTTAACGAACGAAACGATATCATTTCGTTACGATAATCAACTTCGTTTCGTTTATTAACGTTAAGATCGTCAAATTAACGTTAATTTGGCGTTCTTAACGTTAATAAACGAAACGAAATGACTTCGTTTCGTTTATTAACGTTGATTATCGTAACGAAATGATATCGTTTCGTTCGTTAAGCATGCCTGAGTTATACGCATAGCGTATATTTTACTATTATAACCCTTTTACAGGATTTTTAAGATAATAAATTTTTTTTTAATACCTTAGGGTTGGTGTAGTATTCTCAAGTGAGTATAATTTTTTTTTTTGTACCTAATGAAAGCTGAAAATGTAAGGCAACTTTTCAAGGATTCTATTAGTTTGTTCATAAAAATCTTAGCATTTTAAACAATTTATACATCTAGTAAAAAATTTTAATTCATTTTTACTCGAAATATAATTTACAGATGCAATCTGTATTTTATACAAATATTCTAAAATCAATCATTTGACAACTTCTCTACTACTGCTACAACTATTTCGCTGCTTGCAGCAGGATATACATATAAAAATGGTAGTAGGTGTGAGATAAAAATATACATAATGTCTTAAAATATTTCGATATCACAGGATTCTTCACCTGATGAATTAGAATAAATATTTTATTTGTTCATTATTTCAATGAGATCGTTTGTAAATCATCATTAAAAAATTAAATCGGCACTAATTTTCTTTCCTTAGTCTGTACCTTAAATACAAAATTGAACTTGACATTTTTAAATGTAACCTGTTACGCTGCTTTTTGTTTTAACATTGTTCATGGTGCTGACAATTCACGCCACTTCTGCATTACTAAGTGCTAATTGAGAGAGTTTTTTGTGTTTTAAAAGGTCAATTTCGCTTCCTTTTGGCTTCAATAGAGTTGCATTATGCTCCAACAAAAGCGGTGCAAATGCTTAATGTTTTTTGTGCACTGCACAAAATTTGCATAATGTTCAATGTTGAAAATCCTCCCAGTTCAGAAATTGAACCGGAAGAAGTGAACGTTAATTTTATTCTTAAATTCGAACGGTCCATTCTTTGATTATGGACAAATTGTTCTTTATCAAGATTTGGGTTTTTTCTATTTTGAATGTAATTCCCATGGTTTTGGAAATTTTCTTCTAGTTGTTATTCATCTCGTTTAGGACTTTTATTGGGTTGCTTTGGTATACAATTTGAGGAGTAAACAGTCCGCCCACCGTACCAACAATATTGGTATAGAATTAAAAAGTACACATATATCACACAACCTACTTTTTTCCTCCCGGTAATATCACGCATCGGTGGTCCAGCTGCATTTAGTTGGGGAGTTACTCTCTTCCATAAATTAATGGCCGTTGTTTTTGCGTTGGGCATTTTAAGTAACCTTTTGGCCAAATCTGGGTGTGTTGCCATGAAGTCCACAAGGATTTCAAATTGTTGCTTTTGTGTTTGTTTAGTCTTTGGAGTTTCCCTATATATTTTAAAAAGAATGTACAATGAATATAAGGATTTATAAAATCATCAATTAATACTTACATATTTGAACAATGCGAATGCCTATTAGTTGTAGCAAGAAAAATGCGAAAATCAATGCTGTTTGACATTTGCTTTCGCTATACAGAGTGATGGCAATACGAAAAGGGAGAAAAATTGCGAATGGGCAAAATGAGAATGCGAATGTCAAAGCATGCATGCGAATGTCAAGATACAGAGTACCAATTTACAATACAGAGTAGGCCCCCAGATGTGATTGTAAAAGAGACCTTTCTTCGCTTGACGCATGGGACAACACATTTTTACATCATCAGCGTACATCAAAATTTTAGAAAATTTTATTGTTGTAGAAATATCGTTTATAAACAACAAGAACAGAATTGGGCCGAGATGACTGCCCTGAGGAACTCCAGAAGTTACATCAATGACAACGGACAAAGCATTTCTAAAGATCACTCTTTGAGTTCTATCAAGAAGATAAGACGATATCCATTGCGTGAGACTTGGTTGAAAGCCCAGAATATCCAGTTTATGAATAAGTAGCGAGCGACATACTTTGTCAAACCCTTTACTAAAATCTGTGTATACAACGTCCGTGTGCATGTATTCTCGAAACCCATTTCAGACATGAGTTGTGAATTCAAGCAAGTTGGTAATTGTGGATTTTCCCTTGTAAAATCCGTGTTGGCAGGTAGCAATTGACGTAGAGATGGGAAGTGTGAGCTGGCTGGTAACTATAGCTTCAATTAATTTTGGAATAGAGGAGAGCTTAGCTATGCCCTTATAGTTTTCAATAAGAGGCCCACTCCCATTCTTATGAAGAGGAATGAGCAAAGATTCTTTCCACGCTGACGGAAAGACTTCACAAAGCATGTGGGAATCCTATCAGGACCGCTTTTGGAACATTCTTTTAAGGTCCTGAGGTAAAATGAACCAACTTCATGAGAGATAGTTGACGTAGTGATTAAGTTGTTAGAGTGAAATTGATAGGGATAATTGTGTGTCTGAGCAAGGCCGTCTATGGAATAATTAGATTTGAAAAATTGTGCAAAGAAATTTGAAATATCTTGATTATCGTTGGATATGAAATCTCTGTATTTCATAACTGAAGGGAACCCCTTTACATAGCGTTTGGAGTTTACGAAACCATAAAACGATTTTGGATTGCAGATAATATTCTTTTTCATCTTGCAGATATATGTAAGCCTTATAACAATTTTTATTTAGTTCAAAATACTTCTGACGTAAAATCGGATACGGAAAGTAGTCTTTGCTTAAACCTTATTTCTTGTATAACTTAAATGACAGGGTTTTTTTTTTTTATTTTTAAAACTTTCAGTTCTTTAGTAAACCATACTTGGGTTGGTTCAACATAAGCAAATTTACGTTTAGAAATATACTTTTCGAATAGGCTGTAAATGGTATTATTAAAATGCGAGACGTTGGCTTCTATATCTCCATTATATTCAGGCCACGTGAATTTAGATAGTTCTCGGGAAAAGTTTTTATAATTGGCTTTGGCAAAATTCAAGTCAAGCCCAAAATCTGAAGCACACAGATTAGTACCGCAATCTTTAACGTTTTTATAATTTCGTAAAATATCTCTACGGAAGGATGGTAACCGTCTTCTGGTAAGACCAGAGGATCACGACGGCCGATAGAAAATTTAGATGTGTCGTCAACGTATACTAAATCTAAAATTCTCCCAAATTTGTTAGGGACAAGATTAATCTGCTTAAGGCAGAGATTTGTCATATCGTCCAGAAAATCGTTATATCCAATTTTGGATGAAACTGGTACGATGCTTTCATCAAAGATACTCCAAGAAATGTGAGGAAGATTGAAGTCCCCCAAGACAATAATAGGATCACATGGTTTCAACATTAAATTAATAGTTTGAAGCAGAGAGGTAAGTTGCATGTAAATTGGAATATCAGATGATGGCGTAATGTAACAGAGAGCTAAGTATATATGACTATTTCCTAACTGGATGCGGATACATTTTAGCTCAATCGATTCAATAAAAGGAACAATTACTTCTGCTACCATTAATGTGGAATGTACGGCGAGAGAACACCACCTCCGATTTTATCTAGGCGATCATTTCTGAATACTTGGTAATCGCTAGAAAAACATTCAGAATCTAAACGTTTGGCTTTAACCACGGTTCTGCAAAGTAAATAAGTTTATAGTCACAATGTAAGGTTTTTAAATAAAGGTCGGTTCGTTTTGTTTTGAGGCCTATTACGTTCTGGTAGTACACAGTAAAGTCGGATATTAAATTTAGTTTTTTGACTCTGTGTTCAGACGAGGAATTGAGGCTATATTATTGAAGTTCCTGTTCGCCCTGTATTCAAAGTCACGGACAAAAGCTCCAGATGGCCAAAACGAACTACTCAAAAGTGCGTCGTAATCCTTTGGGCCTACATCAATTCTAAAAGAGGAAACATTTCAGGTTCATGGAGATAACGATTTACCCATTTGTTTTGCCTCTCAATCATTAAATAAGGCGGAGCAAAAGAAACCAATTATTGAGTTAGAGTTATTAGCGATATATTTTGCGATAAAGCAATTCAGACCATATATTTATGGAACCAACTTTCTTGTAAGATCAGATCAAAGACCCTTGGTTTATTTGTTTAATATGAAGGATCCGACCTCAAAATTAGCAAGGATACGTCTCGAACTAGCCGAGTACAACTTCACAATAGAGTATATCAAAGGAAAAAGTAATGTTGGTGCTGACGCACTCTCACGCATCTCATTTGGCGAAATAAAGGTCTCGAATAAACAAATTCTGGCGGTGAAAACACGGCCGATGTCGAAACAACATCTGATACAAATTTACAAACTATTTTCAACGACTCAGACAATACAATACAGACAGTCAATGTTTATGACAAATTTTCATTCAAATTTTCTAACAAAATTTCACGTATTAGATCCACAATTTTCTATGATGAGAAAACTAAAATTTCAAAATTACAAATTAACGCGCATATAAAACATAAAAAATGTGAGCTAGTTAATACTGAGATTGCTCACGAAAAAACAAATCTAGACGAGTTACTTTCGAGGTTACAATCCGAAGCCCACAATGATGGTATTAATATGATAGAATGGCCAAAAGACGATTTATTTTTCAGATATTTGTATTTGTATTATTCAGTAATTAAACATTAGTACAGTAAGACTTAGTCTTTTATAGTACAACAGCAAAATTATCAAAATATAAGTGCTTGGGGAAATAATAAAATAGATATATCGGATACATCATTTCTTAAAAGTAATGGAAATCAGCAACCCCACTAATCTTGGCTTGCTAGGACCGATAAAATAAATAATTAAAAATAAAATAAAATTTCATAAAATAAAATAATTATAAGATCGCGGGTTCGAATCGAGCTCAAGGCCTAACAATAATTTTTTATCATTATTATTGTTATGATAAATTTTTTCTTAATTGAAAAAATTTTTAAATTAAAATAGAAGAAAGAAAAAATTTTAGACAACTGCCAAAGCTCGTTGTATAGATCCATTTCGGGAACTGCTAAATTCCTTCATCGGCAACGTTTAGGCGCCGCTGCTATAACCATTCAGCCACCACAGCGGTTTTTTGTTTGTCTTCATTAATCCTACTTCCATTCTGGTTCGTGCCAATTGATATTCACAACACTGCGACATCTGTTGCAGAATAGCTGTGAAAATTGGACTTGTTTGTTGGCAACGCTGCCATAGTGTCATATTTTATTGACACTTTTTTCCCCGTGCTCTGGGATGTATTGTTAAAATAATTATAATTATGTTAAGATTAAAATGTATATGAAAAACATTACAGATTGAAATTAAGTCACTCCTAAAAATATAATGAATCATTGACAAGCAGAGAAGTGACTGTAGATCTGTTTTTTGAAGTTGCCTTTGTTAAACTGGCTTTTTACAGAATAAGGAATTGAATTCCAAAGACGAACGGAGTTAATGAAAAACAGCCTTTCCGAATTTTTAAATTTAAATGTGGGAAGTATTAACTCCAAGGATCGCTCCGATCTGGGGAATGTGAGTTTATCATATAGATACCGAGGTGTTTTGAAGTCAGTAAGCTGATATAAGAAAATGCAGTTTCTGGATTTCATATATTCGGAAATCTCACATCCCAGAAGAGATGTTCTCCACGCAGAAATATGGTAAAATTTACGCAATCCATAAACATATCGGGAAACGTAGTTAAATAGAACGTCTATTTTGGGAGAAGAACTAGAATCAAGTCTACTATATACTAACTCAGAGTATGTAATAATAGGCACAATCAACTGTAGCACCAGATTACGCCTAATAGTAAGCGGGGTGAAATGTGCAAATTGTCTCAGGTTCCTCAGAGTGGCATAAACTTTTGCGCATATTCGGGGTGATATGATCTATGCAGCTAAGAGAAGAGTTGTTTACGAATCCCAAGTTGGTAACTTTACTGACCAGCTTTAGTGCAGAATTGTTCAGAATAACAGCTGGAATATCTTCACCGATCATTTTCCGACTATGTATGGGCAGGACATATGATTTGGCTGCATTTAGGCTAAGATAATTCTGAGTAGCCCAGCGAGAAATGGAGTATATATCTTTGTTTAGATTTTCAACAACCACACTATTATTAACAAGGGGACCTGAAGGATACCGCTGAATATCTTTAGCATACGCATGCAAGGTAGCGTACTTGCAAGTCAAAAATACGTCACTAACAAATATACTAAATAAATATTGTACTATTTTAAAGTTAAAACAAAGTGGAAACAAAATATTAAAGACGTTAGAGATAATACTGCCCGACCCTCTATAGATCATAACAATGGAAGACAAAAAACTCAAAATTATGAAAATCTATCAAAACAATGCCACCTCAGGTGGACATAGTGGTGTCAAAATCTGTACGCAAAAGTTCGTACTAAATTTTATTGGAAAAAAAAAGCCCGAGACAGGTTCGCAGTTACCCTAATTTGAGATTTAACAAAGTATTTAGTAACAGTAGCGGTTCCGGATAAAAGTGCGAAAACAATTGCTTCTGCAGTTTTCGAGGCATTTATTTTAACATATGGTCCAATGAATTCTATCAAATCTGATCTAGGCACGGAATATCCAAATGAAGTGTTCTCAGAGCTGACAAAACTTTCAAATATCAAACACGATTTTTCCACAGCGCATCATCATGAGACGCTAGGGGGATTCAAGTGGTTGTGTAGCGCAATATATAGCTTCTCCAACCCAATTGTCAACCTCACCTTCGAGCGGCGAATCCCGTTTCACTAACAGACGAGGCTCTGGCGACCCCAAGCTCCTCATGGAACTTGGGGGTGGGGAGGGTTGGCCTGAAGGTTTAATGTGGCCATATAAATCGTTCCCGAGATGGTCGGGCCAGCACCTTAATGGTGCTGTGTTACCGGAGCGTATCGGATCTGTATCCGACAAAGGACCATCACATCGATAACACTCCCCAAAGCCTTCGGGGAGTAACTAATCGCTACAACAACAACAACAACAACATGAGACGCTAGGTTCAATCGAATGAAACCATAGAGTATTTAACGAATACTTGCGCGCATATCTCAATGATACGTTGTCAGACTGGGACACTTACTTGAAGTATTTCACGTTCTTTCACAATACCACTTCGAATACAGTTTTCGATAATGAATTTACACCTTTCGAATTTGTATTCGGTAAAAAAAAAACACATTTTACCTAGCGAACTTCAAAAAGCGAAAATTGATCCAATTTATTATGTATAGAATTACGTGAAAAAGGTGAAATACCGCATGCAAAAATCGCACATATTGGCACAAGAACTTTTGAACAAACATAAACTTCGAAATAAATATTATTATGACAAATATGCTTGTCCGTCAACAATTAGCGTAAATGATAAGGTTATAATACAAAGAGAACAGCGCGATAAGTATGCAAGTATATATCTGGGGCCGTATGTAGTTAAAGAAATAGATGGAGCGAATATACAATTTTTGATAAAGAAAAGAAAAAATTAAAAATTGTTCACAAAAATCGCGTACAAAAGGTACAATAAATAACTTGGGTTAGTGTCGAAATTCTGTATGTACAAAATTCTAAATTTTTTAAAATTCTGCTTTCTAAAGTTCTGCTTTCAAAATTCCGTATTACAAAATTCTGTATTACAAAATTCTGTATTAAAATATAATGTTAACAATGTTAAAGAGGTCAGGTAATTATGTTGAAAAAGTGCGTCATGCACAGCAATCCTGCGTAGAACACCTTTCTGCATAGGCGGCCTTCGGCCCTTTAAGAAAATAACCCTTAGCCGGTCCAACACCGACTACGCCATGCCATGATTCCGGAATTTTGATTTCCATAATTAAACATGCAGAATTTTGAAAAACCAGAATTTTGTTCAAGCAGAGTTTTTTTTTCAATTTACAGAATTTTGTCACGCAGAATTTTGTAATACAGAATAATGACACGCTCCCAAATAACTTTAGGCAACTCACGCTTTATTTACAAATACAAAATTTAGAAATGTAATACTTAATAACTAGGTTGCTAGTATGAAACGCATTTCTATGCCAAAACAAACAAAAAAAAAAAACAGTGGAAATGTATCAAATTTATAAATAATATAAGATGTAAACATACGACTTAGTAGCTAAAAGCTAAACCATAAAGATATGTGATTTAATGATGAATTATATAAATCCAAAAAGCTGGAATTCCAACCAAATTAATATTTAAGCATATATATTTTTATATAAACGTAAATTTGCATATCAAATTTTTCATATACAAAACTAATAATTATAAGTTTTGCTCTAAATTTAAACAAAAAAAAAAAACAACGGAAAAATTCTTACATACTACATACGTAACTAATAACTATTTGGCGGCCGCCGTGATGTGATGGTAGCGTGCTCCGCCTACCACACCGAAGATCCTGGGTTCACGCCACGGAAAAGCAAAATCAAAAACTTTAGAAACAAGTTTTTTCAATTAGAAGACATTTTTTCTAAGCGGGGTCGCCCCTCGGCAGTGTTTAGCAAGCACAGCGAGTGTATTTCTGCCATGAAAAGCTATCAGTGAAAATTCATCTGCTTTGCAGATGCCGTTTCTCAGGGGGCCCGCGATTTAGAGGTACTAAGAAATTTGTTTTTAATTCAGGAGGGTCTTTAGTTGTTCCATGTGCAAATTTTAAGCCGAACTTCAAAAGCGACGAATATTGATAATGATTTTTTGCCTGGGCCTGAGGAGACAGTAAAAACATCAAAAAAAAATATGTGTTTCTCAGGGGGCCCGCGATTTAGAGGTACTAAGAAATTTTTTTTAATTCAGGAGAGTCTTCAGTTGTTCCGTGTGCAAATTTTAAGCGGAATTTCAAAAGCAACGAATTTTGATAATGATTTTTTGCCTGAGCCTGAGGAGACAATAAAAACATCAAACAAAAATGTGTTTCTCAGGGGGCCCTCGATTTCGAGGTACTAAGAAATTTTTTTTAATTCAAGAGGGTCTTTAGTTGTTCCATGCGCAAATTTTAAGCCGAACTTCGAAAGCGACGAATATTGATAACGATTTTTTGCCTGGGCCTGAGGAGACAATAAAAACATCAAACAAAAATGTGTTTCTGAGTGGGCTCGCGATTTAGAGGTACTAAGAAATTTTTTTTAATTCAGTAGAGTCTTTAGTTGTTCCATGTGCAAAGTTTAAGCCGAATTTCAAAAGCAACGAATAATGATAATGGTTTTTTGCCTGGGCCTGAGGAAACAATACAAACATCAAACAAAAATGTGTTTCTCAGGGGGCCTGCGATTTAGAGGTACTAAGAATTTTTTTTTAATTCATGAGAGTCTTTAATTGTTCCATGTGAAAATTTTAAGCCGAATTTCAAAAGCAACGAATATTGATAATGATTTTTTTGCCTGGGCCTGAGGAGACAATAAAAACATCAAAAAAAATGTCTTTCTCAGGGGCCCGCAATTTAGAGGTACTAAGAATTTTTTTTTAATTCAGGAGGGTGTTCAGTTGTTCCATGTGAAAATTTTAAGCCCAATTTCAAAAGCAACGAATATTGATTATGATTTTTTGCATGGACCTGAGGAGACAATAAAAACATCAAACAAAAATGTATGTTTACATGAGTCCGAAATCGTAAAGTTTTCGTGGTGACAGGTTCATCTTCAAAAATTCTTCCCACAATACCACCAGCTCTGTATCAAAGTCCAGATTATTTAAACGACTTTGATATCAGTACAGTGAATAATGAGTTTTTGCGATCTGAAGAAGTCAACGAAATAATTCGTCGAGGTCATCAAAAGTGTCATGTTATTTTTCCACGTGATTGTCATGACGAGGCATTTCCTACCTCGTTGTTAAATAGAATCTTGTCAAATGGAGAGAAAGTGGTGCGTGACTGGTTAGTGTGGAGTGTCAGTAGCAATGCTTTTTATTGCGTACCTGTCGTCTATTAAGCACCAATACTTTAAATCGACCTAAAATTTGTTCTGCGGATATTCGAAATTCCAGGTATGGAAGAAGCTATAAGACAAACTGCCATCACACGAAAATACTCAAGATCACATTAAATGTTATATTCAATGGCGATCTTTACAAAATCTAATTCAAAAGGAGGCTACAATTGATACATTTATCAATGACCAGCTAATAACTGCTGAAACTCAAAAGTGGAAAGAAATTGTATATAGAATTTTGGACACCATTTTATTTTTGGGTGAAAGAGGCCTAGCATTCAAAGGCGAAAGTATATATCTTCGTGAACGAAACAATGGACATCTTTTGGGCATCTAAGATCTCATAAGCCAATATGATCCGATACTTAGAGATCATTTGGAGAAAGTTAGGATTTCACAACAGCAGCAGAAACGTTTACAAGTTCACTATCTTTCCCCAGACATCCAGAACGAGTTTACAGAAATTTGTGCAAAGCACGTGAGGTAAACTATATTAGATCAACGCAAGAAGGCCAAGTATTTTGCTATTGTCGTTGATGCTACGCATTATGCTATTCACGCTGACTACGTTCATTTTGCGCTAAATCCATTTCAATTCCAAAGCAACAAATTTTACAATTCAAGAACGGTTCTTGGCTTTCATGAATTGTAACCAAAAAACTGGTAAGGAAATCACAGATTTAATTTGCCATACTCTAGGTAAACACGAAATCCCATTAAAAGATTGTCGTGCAAAAGGGTACGATAACGGCGCCAATATGAAAAGAGCTTACAACGGAGCACTACGTAACATTCTCGACAAAAACTCGAATGCTGATTACTCGCCTTTGGCAACCCTCAATCTCAATTTATGTGGTGTTGATGCTGCAGAATGTTGTACGGCTGCAATTACTTTCTTCGGAGTTGTATAAAAATGTTTTGCTATTTTCAGCAGCAGTGCAAAACAATGGCACATCCTCAAAAAAAATGTACCGAGCTCTCTTCACAGACTTTCAGATACTAGATGGTCGGCTAGAATTGAGGCAATCAGACCATTCGCAAACCATGTTCCAGGATTAACACAAGCACTAAACGCATTACTTAAGCTAAATTTGACTGCACAAGCATACGGAGATATTACCGGCATTCTCAAGTACATCAACAAGTTCGAATGTATCTTGCTGTCCTCAATTTGGTTCAAAATACTACCATTAATGAAAGAAACGTCGTACTCCAAGCTAGAGACGCCACGATAGATGTTGAGGTCCGACATCTGGCTCTCCCCATAAATTCAGAAAAATAAATTCGGAAACACATTTTTTCAGAAAACATTAGTCAAAACACTTTTTTCAGAAAGCCAAAATTCAGAAATCAATATTCAGAAGTCAAATTTCAGAAGTCAAATTTAAGAAGTCAAAATTTAATGTTTTTTTGCTGTCTGATTACTTTCTGAATCTTGACTTCTGAAATTTTTTTCAGCCTGGAACACAGAAACGTCGAAATAAGGCGTTATATCTAATGGAATTATGGAATATGTATAATATCACCAAATTGGGTGAAGTCCGTACAAATAATTTTATCGAAAGGCGGCACAACGTCATTGGAAGTGCATTTGGGACACACGCTATCATATTTAATTTCATAAATAAAATAAAAAACGATCATGCAATAATAGAAACAAAACTACAGCAATTTTCGTCTGGACGCGCGCCATATCGGAAACGCAAGATAAAATATAAAGACTTCGACTTTTTAACATTGTAAATTCACTTGAAAAAGATAAACGCGAAAAGATTTAATAAATTACATGCTTGCTATTGCACACAATTTAAAATTTTAGATTTTACTACTTTTTCATTATACATAATTCCTTCCAAATAAATGAACGTTTCTGAATTTTGAGAAAAAAATTTAATGTTTTTCTGTAGTCTGATTACTTTCTGAATTTTGAATTCTGAATTTTCACTTCTGAAATTTGACTTCTGAAATTTGAATTCTGAAATTTGACTTCTGAGATTTGACTTCTGAGTTTTGACCCCTGAATTTTGTCTTTCTGAATAAAGGGTTCTGACTAATGTTTTCTTAAAAAATGTGTTTCTGAATTTATGGGGGGCACCCCGACATCTAGATGTCTTATTAGCTGATTTGAAGTTGATCAGGAACCAAAGGGAAACAATTTTAAACGAATGAAAACAGTTGCTATTGAGTTGAACATCTCGCCAAAGTTTCCGGACATTCGAAAGTGAAATCCCAATAGACGTTTTGAAGATAATGGAAATGAGATCATTACGGATGATCCAGAGTCTGATTTTAAAAACAATACATTCTTGGTGATCGTCTATTTGGTAATCACTGGCATTACTGAATGAGTTGCAGCTATGAGAAATTTGAACGAGACGATTTCCTTTTTATGTCAATTTGAAGACATGGAGTGCAGCAAAACTTGTCGAAAAATACAAGTCGGACGTTTCTCAGAACTAAGAATGCGAAATAATTCACTTGGAACACATTTACGAAGCAAATTTTGATAAAGGTCTGTCACCATTGGAATTGCTAAATGCAGTCTATGTTCAAAATCTGTATACAATTTTCCCCAACATTTGTGTTGCTTTACGTATCTTTTGCTTTATACCTGTCACTGTAGCTAGTGCAGAACGTTCTTTCAGCGCCTTGCAAGAATCAAAAACTTTCATAGATCGTGTTCATCTCAAGAGCGAGTTTCAGGACTTGCCACACTTTGTGTTGAATCCGTTTTGGCAAGACAGTTAAATTTTGATATTAATATACAAATTTTGAATCGAAAAAAGCAAGAAAAGCCACTCTTTGATATCCGCATCTTCTATATTGAATAATTAAAATTTATAATCATCATTAAATTTATCAGAAATGTATTAAAATGTTACCAAATAACTAGAAAAGATTAATTGAAACAATATGTGGCTGTTAAAGAATTTTATTTCTACGTTACAATTAAACAGTATAAATATTAAATATTCTGTGTTAATTTTATTTACAGCTCTTAATCCAAAAATATTTAATTGATGTAGCTAACAATTTTTTTGATGTAATCCATCAATACTGATTCATGAATAAGACGTCATTAATTCAAATTAATCAAATGTATTAGTGGATTTTTTATAGGGGGCCCGTAAATTGTTTAGTCCCGGGCTCGGATTTTCTCTCTACGGCCCTGCTTATATACTTATTTTCAAATATGCCAATTGGCATAACAAAAACTCCCTAGTTTCAAAAACATAATATAGATATGTTAAGCTATACACTTAAGATAAATGAAATTGTAACCAAACGAAAAAAAAAAAAAAACAAAAAAAGGATACAAAAGCTTCTTCAAATTTGTAGTAACCAAACCCGAATTTCTAAAACAATTTGCCAAAACATTTACAATTTTATACAAATTGAATATTCATTAATATGTAAACTAACGTAATTTTCACCCAAAATATGCATTTAAATTTAATCAAATCGACGATTCATTATTAAATATTTTAACGTAATTTTTCTATTAAATATCAATTTAGTATTAGAAATAATAATGCATTTTATTGCAGTGCTGAATTGCTTTGAAGAAAGGAACATTTGGTTGTACATTGATAAAAATGTCAATATATTTTTTTCAGTTATGTTAATAATATTGAGCTTAAAGGCCGTGGTTAAAAAAAACACAATGTTTAAAATTTCATTGGTTTTTTTAATTTGTCAATATTTTTGCAGTGTTTAATGCTTGGTGTTCGTTTATCCAAGCAATAAGGACAGACGAATTTTCCAGGTTTGATCACTCTGCATAGTCCTTCTTTTCCCGCGTGCGATGGTGTATGGTACATGTAATCGTGCCTTTATGCTGCACACTAATGCCTCTACTTGGCAGCACTGCAATACGATATGGCATAACAATTGACTGGTTGTGACAATTCATTTTTTTGTACAAGTGAGACTATTGTCTCTTAAAGTACATCGATATTTGGATAGGTGTACAATATAATAATGTAAGTATAACAATATTTATATTAATATAAAAGAAATAACAGAAATAGACAATGTATATTCGAGAAAACTCTATGATTACGTTCAATTGTACCAACAGTTCCATGATGGTATGCAGTTGAAAAATTATGTTTAATATTTAAAAGTTTAGTTAATTCTTCAAATAATTAATTTTTAAATTCTGTACTAAATGTGTATTTTATGGCGTTCATTACGCAGTAGGTTAAAATAAATGTTTCGAAAATGGCTGAAGCAATTGTTTTTGCTGATTTGTCTGGTATAGCAACTGTTGCCAGATATTTGGTCATGTCGCAAATCATGGTAACGTCGAACTTGTGACCGTGTTTGGACTCAGGAAGAGGTTCTATTGTATCTATAACTAGTAGATCAAATGGTTTACAAGGAGTTGGTGTTAAAACGAGTTTTTCTTTCGTTTTAGGTTTAACTTTATTTAAAAGACAATCATTACAACTTTTGATATATTTCGCTATATCACGAGTCATGTTCTTCCAATAATATTTTGTTGGAAGTTTTGCGTAAAGTTTTTTTCATTCCGCAATGTCCACCTGAAATTGGATCGTTATGGTAAATTTTCATTAGTCTTAGTTTTGTGTCTTCGTCTGTTACTGTCTCCACTGGATCTGTTAGAATAATTTCTAAGGATTTTAAAGCTTTATTTCCAATATCTTTGAAATTGGTAATAGTATAATATTTGAATATAGTATCGTTTTTAGGCCATTCAATCTGCTTAATTTTACGTTTGCCGGCTTCTGATTCAAGCCTCGAGAATAATTTCTCTAAAGTCATTATTTCGTTAACAAGCTCAAAATTAAGTAGCTCGAGTTTTTTATGTTTGATATGTGCAAAAATTTTTAAATTTGTTGTTTTATTATTTTTATCGTAAATAATTTCAGATCTTATCCGTGGAACTTTTTTCGAAAAATTAAATGAAAATTTGTCGTAAACGTGTAAAGTAAGTTGTTTTTCGTAGTCTTTGTCAGTTTTCCTATGTAAATTTTTGTCGTTTGCCTGTTTTGTCATTGCCCTTGTCTGTACTGCTAAAATTTGTTTGTTAGCTTCTTTGATCTCATCCATTGTAGTACGCGATAGCTCATCAAGGCCAACGTTTGATTTACCATTTATGTAAACTATAGAAAAGTTATATTCTGCCAATTCTAGCCTAATTCTCGAAAGTTTAGAAGAGGGGTATTTCATATTGAATAGGTATACTAGAGGTCTATGGTTTAACTTTACGATGAACTTTGTGCCATAAACGTATGTTCGAAACTGCTTTATTGCGAAATAGATAGCTAAGAGCCCCAATTCTATAATTGGTTTTTTCTGCTCTGCTTTATTAAATGCTTTAGAAGCGAAACAAATTGGTAAATCACTACCTTGCTGTTCTTGACTTAAAATAGCGCCACATCCAGTTGTGGACGCATCAACGGTAATAATGAATGGTTTAGTAAAATCTGGATATTGGAGTAGTTTTGTTGAAAGTAATGCTGCTTTCAAAGATAAAAATGCTCTTTCGCACTCAACATCCCAAACGAATTCAACTCTTTTTCTGCTTAATCGGTTTAGAGGCGCTGCCAGAGACGCAAAATTTGGTATAAACCTTCTGTAATAGTTTGCAAACGCGACGAATCGTCGTACCGCACCTTTATCAGTCGGTTTTGTATACTTTTTAACTGCGTTTATTTTGGAGTCGTCTGGCAACAAACCTTTGACTGAAAATTTGTGACCTAAAAATGTAACTTCTGGTCGTAAAAAGTTGCATTTATTTGGGTTAAGCTTGAGATTGAAAGACCTACAAGTATTGAAATCTTTTGAAAGCCTTTTAATGTGGTGTGCTCCACTACAACCTATGACGATAATATCGTCGACGTATAAAAATGCGACATTGGGTGGTATGCCCGAAAAAGCTATTGTCATAATTCGTGAGAACGAATTTGGTGCTGTATTTAAACCGAATGGAAGCACTTTCCATCTAAATGCACCTCGGTCAGTGCTGAAAGAAGTAATGTCACGTGAGTCAGGATGGAAGGGGATTTGATGAAATCCCGAAAAAAGATCTAATGTGGAAAAGTACTTTGCTCTACCGAGATTATCTAAAATATCGGCAACTCTAGCTAGTGGTAATTTATCAGCAATGAGTTTTTTGTTTACTGCGTGAAAATCTACGCACATACGATAAGCTTTTTGACCATTGGTATGTTGGACTGTTGTAATTAAACTAACTAGGTTCAATCAAATCATTGTCTAACAGTTTATTTACTTGGCGATTTACCTACTTATTTCTTCGCGTTGAGAGTATGGAAATCGATAGTTTTTAACATATACCGGCTCGTTATATGTCAATCTTAATATTTGGTCGTAGAAGTTGTTTAAAGTTAATTTGTCCATGTCAAGAGCGAAAATGTCGGCATAATTTATGCAAAAGTCAATTAATTTATTTTGAGCATGTTGATGTATTTGCTTTTTTAAAATTGAAATCAATTTTTTCGTACGTTTGTCTTCTGTTTCTGCCTTTTTAATTTTATAAGCATTATAATTTGAAAGTTTTTCTGTCCGAATACTGTTTCTTTTCACATAATTGACATCATCCGTGGTGTTTATGACTTTAATTATTGGGTTACAGGAATTAACAATGCATCTAGCTGTGAAAACGCCTTTTTCAATTTCCTGCGAGTCCACGAAAAGTGGCTTGGGTGAATATCCTAAATCAAAAAGTCTAAATATTTCACATCTGGGAGGAATGATATAACTGTCGTTTTCTGTTCCGTGCTGGATTGGTATCGCGACTTTTTCATTACCTACCCAAAAGGAAATACTATTTCTTCCATAATTAATAATGAATTTGTCAATTTTCAGAAAATCTTTACCCAGTATGCCATCAGATGGAATATTAAAGTCTTCATTTACTACATGTAAAGTATGTTTAATATAAAAGTTAGAAAATTTAAATTTGCGGTAGTTTTATCAAAAGTGGTAACTGAATTGGAAGTAACACCGGTAATGTTGATAATATCGTTTGTATTTAAGGAAATATTACTGTCTAAACATGATATCTTTATTAAAGAAATGTCGGCTTGAGTGTCTACTAGGAAAGAACAAAATTTTTGTGACTCGTTAAGTTGTAATTCTATGAAATCTGAATAATTTAGGTTTAAACAACAGATGAATATTGATTAGGGAAATTCGCTTACTCTCTTCCCATCTCTAAAGTTGTACATATGTAGTTATCAGAACAGCAAAAAAATTCAGTTGAAACTACTATGAAATTAATGAAGCACTTATTTGGATATAGGATTTTATAATTGTAGCTGAAATGTTGAGGAAAAAGAAAAAAGAAAATGTTGGGAAAATGGAGTTGATCTACAATGAATTGTCGCTAACGAGATATTTAAAAATATATTGTATGAAAAATCTGTAAGAAGTAATTGAATTTAAAATGGCACAAAAGTATATAAGTATGAGTTGGTAAAAATCTCAAAAATGTGGTAATCAGTTCAAAAAAAATTCACATATTTTCACGGACGCACCGCTTTATTAAAAAAATTTCAATTGGTTTTTCACGGAACCACCGCTCTATATCAAAAAAATCGTTTGGTTTTACACGGAACCACCGCTTTGTATCAAAAAAATCGTTTGGTTTTTCACGGAACCACCACATATATCAAAAAATCTGGTTATATTAATGAGAGAATATTCGATTATGTATATTTACCATACATTTATATATGTGTACACAGTTGTATTTTGTGGCTTCTTTATGAGTATGAGAATCAACATACGCGGTTATTTTATGCAAAGAATAATTGGTTACTTAAGAAGCTAGTGTCAAGATATTTCGAGAGCTTTATACATATAAACCAACAGGGCTTCTTAGAAACTTAACTTTCTTGTTTGCTTTGTTAAAAAGAGAGATTGATAAGCAAAGAGAGAATATATGTGCTTGTTTTGACTGTACCGCGTTGTTACCTGTTTTTTGTTTGGGTGAGAGTACCTGATAAATCTGTCTCGCTGATGCCGTTGCAGTTGTTGATGATGTTGCTTTTTTATACTCAGATGAGCTCGCAGAGTATATCACTTTGATTGCATAACGGTTGGTTGTACAGGTATAAAGGAATCGAGATAGATATAGACTTCCATATATCAAAATCATCAGTATCGAAAAAAAATTCCATTGAGCCATGTTCGTCCGTCCGTCCGTTAACACGATAACTTGAGCAAACTTTGAGGTATCTTGATGAAATTTGGCATGTAGGTTCCTGGGCACTCATCTCAGATCTCTATTTAAAATAAACGATATCGGACTATAACCACGCCCACTTTTTCGATATCGAAAATTTCGAAAAATCGAAAAAGTGCGATAATTCATTACCAAATACGGACAAAGCGATGAAACTTGATAGGCGAGTTGAACTTATAACGCAGAATAGAAAACTAGTAAAATTTTGGACAATGGGCGTGGCACCGCCCACTTTTAAAAGAAGGTAATTTAGAAGTTTTGTAAGCTGTACTTTGGCAGTCATTGAAGATATCATGATGAAATTTGACGGGAACGTTACTCTTATTACTATATGTATGCTTAATAAAAATTAGCAAAATCGGAGAACGACCACGCCCATTTTTAAAAAAAAAAAATTTTAAGTCAAATTTTAAAAGAAAAGTTAATATCTTTACAGTATATAAGTAAATTATGTCAACATTCAACTCCAGTAATGATATGGTGCAACAAAATACAAAAATAAAAGAAATTAGAAAAAAACTTTGTAAAATGGTTGTGACACCTACCATATTAAGTAGAACAAAATGAAAAAGTTTTGCAGGGCGAAATCAAAAGCCCTTGGAGTCTTGGAAGGATAACTCTTCGCGGTATTACATATATATATATAATTAGCGGTAACCGACAGATGATGTTCTGGGTCACCCTGGTCCACATTTTGGTCGATATCTCGAAAACGCCTCCACATATACAACTACCACCACTCCCTTTTAAAACCCTTATTAATACCTTTAATTTGATACCCATATCGTACAAACACATTATAGAGTCACTCCTGGTCCACCTTTATGGCGATATCTCGAAAAGGCGTCCACCTATAGAACTAAGGCCCACTCCCTTTTAAAATACTCATTATCACCTTTTGTTTGATACCCATATCGTACAAACAAATTCTAGAGTCACCCCTGGTCTACCTTTATGGCGATATCTCGACAAGGCGTCGACCTATAGAACTAAGGCCCACTCCCTTTTAAAATAATTATTAACACCTTTCATTTGATACCCATATCACACGAACAAATTCTAGAGTCAGCCCTGGTCCACGTTTATGTTGATATCCCGAAAAGGCGTCCAAGAATAGAACTAAGGCCTATTCCCTTTTAAAATACTCATTAACACCTTTCGTATGATACCCATATTGTAAAAAAAACATTCTAGAGTCACCCCTGGTCCACCTTTATGGCAATATCTCGAAAAGGCATCCACCTATAGAACTAAGGCCCACTCCCTTTTAAAAGACTTGTAACGACAGCCTGTCTCCATACTGGCTTAAAAGAGTGGCAGAGTATATATGCGTCTATGTGTTTATGTGTTTTGTGTCCAGGTCCGTGCCTTAGCCGCAATGTTGCCATTAACATAATATTAACATAATAAAATTAACATTGACAACATTGTACCGATAGTGAACACAATGTTGCCGCGGAAATAAGATGTTGCGCTTGGCATCATGCTGGTATAATAAATAAAATGTCACCATGCTGCTAACAACTTAGCAACATTGATGAATGCCATGTACCTATGTGTTTGTTTTGTGCCGTATTATGTATGTAGATGTCTATTTGTGCAAGGCTATGAGCGTTTGAATGCATCAGTGTGAGCGGTCAAGGCACGAACCGAATGTATCTGTATAGGTGTTCGTTTTGTGGAGCGGTAAGCGTGTGAGTGTATGAGTGCCTGATTGTATAGATGGAAAATACGGGAAAGCCGAAAAGAAAGTTGGGCATGTGATAGTAAAAATTTTCCGTTTCTGGATAACGTTCTTTGCCACGGCGGTGGCTATAAAAGGGCATCAAGCTAGGCAACAGGCAAACGTTTTCTTGTAACAGTGCCCAGTGCAAGTGAAGTGAAGTGTGACAAAAAAAAAAACTAAAAAAAGTGTGAAGTGCCAAGTTAACAAGACCTTTTCAAAAGGTTTAAAAGTTTGTAGTGCGCGTTATTTAAAGGCGTCAGAAAAGTCCTGGAAAAGTTTTAGTGCGCGGAGGTGCGAGGCCTACTTACACCCTAGTCCGGCAGTTTCCATTGGGATCCCGCCAACAAAATTTATAAAACCAGGTAAGTGTAACCTTTCCGTGTTTTAACTCTCTCTCCCAACCTGGCATGCCCACTGGGAAGTTGGCTTCTATATAGCTTAGTTCCCAAGCAAACCAAAATAAAACTTGCATCGACATATACATCTCTGCATACAAATGTATGTATGTAGATGAATATATGACTATGCAGAAAAGAAATCCCTAGGCAATTATGTACATGTACATAGATACGCTTTTACTTTTGAATTTCTAAATAGATTTTCTTTTGTATTTAATTTCAGCGCACAATTGATTTTTCTTTGGGAAAGACCCACTGGGCACGTATATTGGCGGCGTACCGCCAAAAAGCAAATACATTATACTTGGCGGTCAACACAACAACAACAACTACCACGCACTACACTAAAATTTTAATTTCGTGGCGCACACCACAACAACAACCACTACAGCACCTTTTTTATTGGCAATATACGGCCGCAACAGCCACAATAGCATCTGCTTTATATTGGCGACGTAGCGCTCTACAACAACGCTTTTATATTGGCGGCATAACAACAACTACACCATTTTTGTTATATTGGCGGCGCAACAAACGGTATTCATTTTTTTTCTGGGCGACATACCGCCCAACAACACTACAACAACATTTTTACATTGGCGGCATAACGCTCGACAACAACTACACCATATTGCATATTGGCGACATTCCGGCCAACAACAATTATCACGCATCCAAAAGCACTACGTTACATTTTTATTTTTACCGGCGTGCACCACACCATCAACAAAAACAACAAATTATTCATATTGGCGACATACCGCCCAACAACAGAATCACCTACAAGGACTTGGAATTTACACATAACATCTTTCACTGGCGGAGTTGAGCCGCAACAACAACAGCCACTACACTATATACAACAAAGGAGGAGCTTTTCAAACAACACATTAGGTTATATGTTGAAATTTGTATGTTTGGGATAGATTATTAAGTTTATTTAAATATTGGTATAAGGGTCATCATTTTTACAGGAAACGGGCAAAAAGGGGGCATTATATCTCCGGGGCCAAGCATTTCCGTTTCGCGCATATAAAGTCTGAGTTTTACTTTAACTCCATATTTTAGGAGTGAGTTAATGGTGGCACTCTTGGCTCTATCATTTTTTTTCTTTTCGTGTCGTCATTTTCTTAATTTTTCCACTTCAGTTTGACATTAAATTTTTTTTTAGTATTTTTATATCCCCATCTTCTACCATATACACATTTTTCTTTTGCACATTTTATTTTGCTACCTACGGTAGTACTAACTCAAAATTTTAAAATTTCGAACTTTTGCCCTATTTTCAATTTTTTTTGTACATACTTTTCTTCTGATGATTCTAGGCAAAATAAATTCTAACATATATTTGTTTTTTGCCTCACATCCCGAGATTATGCACACATTTTTTTATAAAATGCAAATTTTTTTAAATCATTGCATCTACTCAGCCCGCTGTTCAAATTGATACTATCAAAACCCTCAATAACCAAGATTGCAAGCGAGCGATCTGGTTGAGTGATTGAGGGTGGCTACCGTGAGCGTATGTATGTATGTATGTATGTATGTTTTTGCTATTTCAGCAAATTCAGCACATCCACTCAACTGCACCGGCGCTGTTGGAGTACGAGTATATGGGTGAGTGAAAATTGAGATCAATATTTTTGCTAATACACATATTTGAATGTATGTACATATATTAGCATATGATGTCTGATCTTCTTGAGAAAATAGAAGAAGGAAACCTAAACGTAAGGAATATATGTACATACATAACTACAAACATACACGCAGTTTGTTTATAATATGCCAAACTGGTTTTTTTGTTTTATTTCGATGACCTAATTTTGCTTAGTACAAAATTGATTTTATGTTTACTTGAGCGGTTAAGATAGGTCAGGTATTAGGGTTCTTGAATTTTTTTGCCCGCCCTCTTAGTTTATTCTGATTGAATTGAATATCGTTAAGATTGATAGAATAGTATATTAGGGTGGATCAGAAATAATTATTTCTACGGAAATAAGATACCCCACACCTTGCTACTTTTAGTTATTTATATTTTTTTTTCTTACAAACCATTGTATTAAATTGAATCGAATTGAATTGAAATACTATGTTTTTTGGTTTTGCTTCTTTTTTTGTTGAAATTTAATTCTAAGCGGTTTCTTTTTGCATTCTATAGGATAGATAGCTGCAGGGTAGAGTTATAAGCAAAAATTTAATTGTTAATAAAATTTAAAATGTTTGGATGAAAACGTAGCTTTCAATAATGCAGGGCTAAGTCGAATTTTAGTACTGGTGCTGCGCTTGGGCGCGGTAAGGTAAGGTGAAGGTGAGTGATAGGGAAATGACTTATTGAAGGACGGACAGACTTAAGTCAGGTTTGGGGGCACTGTAAGTAGATAGGAGTCAGCACAGTGCCCACGGTGCGGTGCAAGTTGCACTGCAGAGGGAGGGTAGACTCCACCTGACAGGACAGGCCTTCATCTTTACCCCTTTTAACTCTGCCCCTCACGTATGTTTCCATCTTTTTCAGCTCTTTCTCCTTCCTTTCCTATACATATGCAGGTATGAACCCTTTTTGTTCATGTGGCTGCGGGTGAGGACGGTGGTGAAATGCCCCGCCCAAGACGACGAGCTAGCCTGGGCCCGCAAGCATACCTGCTTGCCGCCGCTCCTCGCCACCCAAACAGTCAGCCACGTAACAATGGCGCCCAACGATAATAGCCCGATCGTCTTTTTATCTCCAACCTTTTTCAACTAACTCTATTTTTCACTATTCCTTAATTTTCCCACTTTTATTTCAGATTTCCTGTTTTTTTTTTTTTTATCCTATTTTCCTTTCAAACCCAATCCTTATTTCCGTCTTTTGACAGAACAGGGACGGTCATGATGGCAACGCCGATTGGGTTCACCTGATTGACAAGTGTCATCATGACCAGAGGATAGGGATTAGCTGAGTGTCCATGTCAGGGTTCCTTTGTTGAACTTCAACAGCTCAACAAAGTGGTAACTGGTATGACACTTAGCTGGCGACGGTCTTAGGTAGGAGATCGTGGCGAGCTGTTCAAGCTACCTTACCGGGAGTCGAGCACTGCCGGTAAGTGAAGTTTACAGTCGTCGCCACGATATTTAGGAGTAGGAGGTGTGGCATCCACGCCTAGGAACAAGTTCTTGAACGTGAAGTGCCACACTTCCACGGACTTTCGCTGAACCTTCGTCAAGGCAGCACCACGGACACCAACACAAATACATTAAATTTCATTTGTTAACTTTTTAGTTAGAAGTCAAAATTAAATATTTTTGAAGTTTCGAAGTTATAAACTATTTTTGTTTTTTTATGTTTTTACGGATTATTTTCGTATTAGTATTGTTTCCAAACATTTTTTTTTAAATTGTTTTTTAAAATTTTTGGGTTTGGAGTAATCCGCTACAAATACAACCACTAACAAAGTGGCTGGATAATAACAAACTTTTTCTTATTTTTATTTAATTTTCAGATTTTTACTATTTTGGGTTCATAGAAGGGTTAGAGTAGTACCGTTGTTTTTTTTTTTTGTTGTTCTTGAATTCGGAAGCATTTTCCCTATTTATATTTTTTTTATTTGTTTCCTTCATACCTTTGTATCGTAGTTTACCAACTTGAATTTGAATATTTTTTGGTTTCAACTACATATACCCCCGGTTATTTTTTTTCGGCTTTGGGGTAATTTTTATAAGTCTGCCTACTGGACATATAAGGCATAAAATTTAATCCTTTTATACATATACACTAATTGAATTACATACACATACACACTAACATATTACTTTTATACATATACACTGATTTTTTTGGTATCTTTATATTATTTATTATTTTTTTGAATCACATTACCTGGTTGTTTTATATTTACTTAAGCCTATTTCGATCTGCAAATATACACAGATTGTTCTTATTGAAATTAATTCCTTGGGTCACATTTTTAAATTTTCCTTCTTTTTTCCATTTTAGTTGAACGTCGGTGGGTACTCGCAGTTTGGGATATCGTGCCCGTGGATACATTAGGGCGTCCGGGGCAAAATTTTTAGTCCATTCGTTTTTATTTTTCCAATTTTACTTGGGTTTACTTTTGTTTTGTTTTGACAGTGAATGTCTGACAAGGACGAGGAGGCCGAGAATTGTGTTGCAGGGGGATTAGGTATACTGAGCACTGCTAGACCAGTCACTAGGAGCGTTACGAGGGCCGCACTAGAAAACCAGATCACTGGTTCGGTGTTCAATCAAATCGACACTGGTATTCCCAGGGCCGTCGACTTTGTGCCCACAGACTATTTCAATAGGTGCGCGTCGCGGATTTTCGGATCGTTTGGCCCTGAACGTCGGCTGAGGGTCTCTTTCGCGAACGGGGTGTCCTTCAACGACTCGGAAAATAGTTTAAATTTCTCGCAGAAAATCGATTTGGTGTGCCAAATATCCGACAGCGAGAACGTGGGTGCACAGGGGGGCGATGTTCATTCGCCAAACGCACCAGCAGTGGTTCACGGTGGCCTAAATGCTCCTCGCACCGACGCCAGTGATCGCGCAACCAATGTTGAACAGCTGAGCCGCATGATGGCGATGATGGCGCAACAACAAGATTTGGTGGTGCAAATGTCGGGTGAAGTACGGAGCATCAAGACCAACGTCGATCATATTGGTGGTCGCGTGGCAGAGATGGAGGCATCCAGTCACGCGGTGGGACATCGGTCCGCTGTGGCATCCACGCCCGAGCCTCAGAACCGTAGGGGGGAGCCTGCTACCCGCAATGGTATTCCGAGTGGCAGTCGGATTACTGAGCGGGATGGTAGTGACCCTCCAAGGTGGAAAAATTTAGATTTAGAAAAGTGGCACATCAAATTTGATGGGACCGGTAAGGGTATAAGCGTCGAAAGCTTCATCTTTCGTGTTGAACGCATGCGGGAGCAAGACAATATTTCCTACTTCCAGCTTTTCACGGACTTTCATATTCTGGTTTCCGGCGGTGCCTTGAAGTGGTATTGGCAGGTCCTAGAGGACCATGCAGATGAGCCCGATTTCGGCTATTTCGAGCTGAAGGCCGAGATGCTAAGCCACTTCAAAACTGCTGAGTCCGACTATGAAATAATCCGTGAAATAATGGAACGGAAACATCAGCCCGCAGAAGCTTTCGACGGCTTTTATAGCGAAGTCCACAACTTGACGTTCCGTTTGCGGAAGAGAATCCCTGAGAGGGAGTTGGTTGGCATCATCAGGGGCAACCTCAAACCATACCTGGCCAACTTGACCTTCGCCATAAAAATGGACTCGTTGGCGGAGCTCAAGTCGGAATGCAAGAGATCCGAAAAGCTTATTAAAGAAAATAAAAGTAGGTCGAGGGTCATTAATGAAATTAATTTTGAACAGCCAGAGCAATTAGGGGAAACAAGAGTCGAAGCTTTTGATAGGAAGCCTCAGCGCCCACCCCAACACCAATCCCAATCCCTACCCCAACACCAAACCACAGCCAATCCCAATAGTGTTGGTCCTTCTGTTAGTCCTGCGTCTAAGTCGACTGTCAACTCCTTTTGTGCATCACCCTTCCACTTGATGTTGTATTTTTCGTGCGGTATGCCGGTGGATCACTTTGTGAAAAACCCGGCAGAAGAACAAAAACCAAATAAATGTTCGTCCTCGTTCCACAATATGGTCTGTTTTGCGTGTGGTAGTGATTCGTCCTTTTGTGTTTTTAAGCCCAAGCAGGGAAACCCGAGGATGGCGGAGTTGACCGGGGACTCCAGCCAGGAGACAGGTAACCCGGAAACACTCAAGTAAAAATTTTGAGAAGAAGGGATACGGAAAACAGGGAAGAAGTGAATCAATCAAGAATAACACCGGAAAAGAGGGAGATTAAGAGTTTACACCAAAGAAAGCTAGAGTACGAAGAAGCGAGAATATTTTGTGATACAATAAATGCAAGTAGGAAAAACAGAAATTTTACGAAGGTAGAGAAAATGAGGGAAAAGAGGAAATATTTTAAAAGGTTGAGGAATAAAATAGTTTCAACAATTGTTACAGTGAAAGGAGATAATAGGTTTTTCACCAAAACAAATATAGGAGGTCACGAGGTCCTGGCTCTCTTGGACTCAGGGACGAGTGCCAGCTGCTTAGGCAAAGACTCAGCTGCACTCCTTCGGGGAAAGGAAGCCTTGATTGTGCCAATCAGGGGCCAAAATATCCGAACCGCGAACGGGGAGGAAACCGCCGTGGTAGGGTTCATAAAGTTACCAGTCGTGTGGAATAATACGACCAGGGTTTTGGAATTTTTGATAGTTCTTGATCTGCAACAGGAAGTATATTTTGGGTTAGATTTTTGGAAGGGTTCAGCATAAGTGTTGTGAGTAAGGGTGAGAGTGGTAGTGTGAATGGTGCCAGTGTGGCGGAGCTCGTGCCCGCCGAGGGTGACTTGTCTTTCGATGCTGTGCAGCACGTTTTGACGCCGGAGCAAAATAATAGGTTGGAGCGTGTAAAAGCCCAATTCCCGTCCTTCGCGGTATTAGGGTTGGGCCAAACAGATAAGGAGGAACACGTCATCGAGGTGGTTGACGAGAATCTGCCAGTAAAGCAGCGCCATTACCCGATTTCACCAGCTATTTAAAAACTCATATACGCAGAGTTAGATCGAATGTTGGACATGGGAGTCATAGAGGAGTCCAACAGCAGATTGAATTCGTCGGTATCGCTGGTAATAAAAGGGACGAAAAACCGCTTGTGCCTTGACGCTCGCTAAGTCAACGAACGAACAATTAAGGATGCCTACCCCTTACCCCACATTGATGGAATCCTCAGCCGGCTACAAAATACACGATTTATTTCCGCGATAGATTTGAAGGATGCTTTCTGGCAGATTGCTCTGGAGAAAAAGTCAAGAGAAAAGACTGCTTTTACTGTCCCTGGCCGACCCCTTTACCAATTTACTGTCATGCCTTTTGGGTTGTGCAATGCAGCACAACGAATGTGTCGTCTCATGGACAAGGTCATTCCGGCCGCTTTACGTGAATGTGTTTTTGTTTATCTTGCCGATTTGTTAGTTTGTTCTGTAGATTTCGAGTCCCATATGTGTTTATTGGAAAAGGTCGCTCGGTGTCTTCGCAAGGCTAAGTTAACAATTAACGTAGAAAAAAGCAAGTTTTGTTTTAAAGAAGTTCGCTATTTAGGATACGTAGTCGGGGATGGTTGTATCAGAACGGACGCCAACAAAGTGGTAGCTGTGAGGGTCTTTCCAGTTCCGAAAACCCCGAAGCAATTACGACGGTTCCTGGGTATGTCGGGCTGGTACCGACGTTTCATACAGGACTATGCGACTATTGCAGCCCCACTGCACGACTGCCTCAAGGAAGACAAAATCAAAAAGTTTGCGATGACTGACGAAGCGATGAAATCTTTTGAAATTTTAAAGCAAAGGTTGATTTCTGCACCGGTGCTCACACATCCTGACTTTAATCGTTGCTTTTATATTCAATGTGATGCATCAACTGACGGAGTGGGAGGGGTGTTGTTCAAACTAGACGATGACCAGAACGAAAGACCGATTGCCTACGTTTCGGCAAAATTAAATAAGGCGCAGAAAAATTACAGCATTACGGAACTTGAATGCTACGCCGCCATCGTGAGTGTGAAGAGATTCCGACCAAGGAAGGAACCCCGTTCACCATCATAACTGATCATGCCAGCCTCAAATGGCTCATGAATCAGAAAGATCTTTCTGGGAGGTTGGCAAGGTGGAGTTTGAAACTCCAGGGTTATGATTTCGATATCCAACATCGAAAAGGTGCGCAAAACGTGGTTCCCGACACACTCTCACGAATGCACATGGACGAAATACTGACGAACGACAGAGCCATAGACGTGTGTCTCGAGTCACCGTGCTTCGAGTCGGAGGAGTATACGGAGTTAAAAAAGACGGTGACCGAGAACAAAGATAAGTTGCCAGACTTATGCATATCGGACGGTTACGTCTATAAACGGACGCAATTGGACAGGGGGGACGACCTTCTAGCGGACCAGACCTGGAAGCTCTGGGTTCCGTCGGAATTGCGACCGGGGCTGGTAGAGTTGTCTCATAGCTCACCGTCTGCTGGTCATGGTGGCATCCACAAGACACTGTCCCGACTACGTCAGAAATATTACTGGCCAGGAATGGTCACATATGTATGCGCCCATATAAAAGATTGCGAAACTTACAAAACAAATAAGACACAAAACGTTTTTAAAGAACCGTTAATGGGGAAAAAAAAGTCACAGAACGACCTTTCCAACGTTTATTCATTGATTTTATGGGTCCTTATCCACGTTCAAGTGATGGTAATGTGTATGTCTTTGTATGTTTATATCATTTTTCAAAGTTCGTGTTCTTAAGACATTCGGACAACGGAAAGCAGTTTGTTTCCGAGATGTTCGGTAACTATTTAGAAAAATATGGCACAAAACATGTAAAAACAGCCTTTTATTCACCACAGGGTAACGCTGCAGAGAGGGTGAATAGATCTGTTCTGCAGATCATTAAATCCTTTATAAAGGAAAATCAAAAGAATTGGGACAAGTGCGTCAGTGATGCCGTATTTGCACTCCGCAGCGTTACACATGCTGCAATCAACATGTCGCCATATTTTGCCACTTTCGGTATGCCTATGATACAGCATGCTGCATCATACGAGCTATACCGAAAGCTGGCGGCAGTGAAAGATGTTGATTGCGAGATAGGAGCGCAAAGCGATAAAATGCAGATGATGAGAAATAAGATTATGAAAGAGCTGAAGTTGGCCCATGATAGGAGTAAAAATATATATGACACTAGAAGTAGAGATGTAAAGTTTCAGATTGGACAAGTGGTATATCGCCGAAACTTTAAGCAAAGTTCCCAGGTCGATAACTACAACGCCAAGCTAGCTCCGAAACAAGTAATATGTATCGTACTTAATTCTATAGTGAATTCAATGTACGAGCTTGGCGATAGCAATGGGAAAAAGATCGGCGTATACCACGCTAAAGACATTTTTCCAAAATAGTTTAATGTTTTTGTAGTGCTAGTACTTTTGTCCTTTGCTATTTATTTATTTATCGACATATTTTATTTACTTATTTATTGACGTATTGGATTTATTAATTTATTGACGTATGTGATTATATTATTAAATTATTTTGATTTATTTTTTTTACCTTTTTATTTATTTGATTACTTTTGCATTTATTTATTTTTTTATTTTATTTATGTATTTATTTTACCTACTTGACTATTTGATCTGTGATATCTTTTTTTTATACATTTTTTTTTTGGCATCTGTGATGTTTTATTTTATAAATTTTTTATATAATTGTTCTGCTAACTGTGATATTTTCATTTTTATTTTTTTTATCTGTGATATTTTGTTTACTATTAGATATGTAGAGTAGTATCTGTGACATAGGTTTAAGTAGTAGCATTAGCCCAGTGATTTTGTTTGTAAGTAAACAGAATAAAAGTTTGAAGGCGTGGAAAAAAAGTAGGCCCGGAATTGAGTCGTGGGTCGAGGCCACACCTTGGACGCGGGAAATAATACTTAGCAGGCTGCGTTTGAATTCTTTACGCCCACGCTCCATAGTGCAGGCACCATCGGCGATTGCGAGCCTGTAACGACAGCCTGTCTCCATACTGGCTTAAATGAGTGGCAGAGTATACATGCGTCTATGTGTTTATGTGCTTTGTGTCCAGGTCCGTGCCTTAACCGCAATGTTGCCATTAACATAATATTGTAACGAATTTGCTGCAAATCCTCTTATTTGCCCTTTTGCTAAGTTCGTATCACTAAACTGTTGAATAAATAACTCCAATATTGAATAATTGAAAAATGTCCTTTATTACAGTACTTCACAATAACACTTATACTTTGCAACGAATAGCAAGCTTAATAACCAAACTGATTGATAGCTCAAATGAAACTCTACTATTCAAAATAATACTGCTATAGCTCGCTAGATAGCGCTTAATCGAAACTGCTTGACAATTCAAATCAAACTGAATTACTTCTTACTCGCCTGCCCCGCTTTTATAGTTTACGCAGCATACTTCTAGGCTCTTCGATTTCCAGAAGTTACTAGTTAGTTTCGGCTACAAAATCGCCAGCCACAACTACGTGCACAAATTATTGCTCTTTCTTGTGACAACTCAGATAAGATATATGCAGGTGCCTGCGCATCGCCGCTCCGCCGCTCGCACACGTACACATGTGTAGACGCAACTATTCATTCGTTTATGTAGATACATAATGATTGAATCACCGATGTGAACGTCTGCAGTTTACAGTCTCTCGCGCATACATAGGCGTATAAGTAAATGCATCTGTGTGTGACATCTTTCGGCTGCCTTATATATGTGTATACATGATTTGATTATTGACGTAAATACTGCTTATCGTGGCCTTGGCATCGCCTTAGTGATGGTATAACTTAGTGATGTTAATATCCGTGACAATATTAACATAATAAAATTAACATGAACACGGCATAACGCTCAACAACAACTACACCATATTGCATATTGGCGGCATTCCGGCCAACAACAATTATCACGCATCGAAAAGCACTACGTTACATTTTTATTTTTACCGGCGTGCACCACACCATCAACAAAAACAATAAATTATTCATATTGGCGACATACCGCCGAACAACAGAATCACTTACAAGGACTTGGAATTTACACATAACATATTTCACTGGCGAAGTTGAGCCGCAACAACAACAGCCACTACACCATACACAACAAAGGAGGAGCTTTTCAAACAACACATTAGGTTATATGTTGAAATTTGTATGTTTGGGATAGATTATTAAGTTTATTTAAATATTGGTATAAGGGTCATCATTTTTACAGGGAACAGGCAAAAAGGGGGGCGTTATATCTCCGGGGCCAAGCATTTCCGTTTCGCGCATATAAAGTCTGAGTTTTACTTTAACTCCATATTTTAGGAGTGAGTTAATGGTGGCACTCTTGGCTCTATCATTTTTTTTTCTTTTCGTGTCATCATTTTCTTAATTTTTCCACTTCAGTTTGACATTTAAATTTTTTTTAGTATTTTTATATCCCCATCTTCTACCATATACACATTTTTCTTTTGCACATTTTTTTTGCTACCTACGGTAGTACTAACTCAAAATTTTAAAATTTTGAATATGTTCCCTATTTTCAATTTTTTTTTACATACTTTTCTACTGATGATTCTAGGCAAAATAAATTCTAACATATGTTTGTTTTTTGCCTCACATCCCGAGATTATGCACACATTTTTTTATAGAATGAAAATTTTTTTTAAATCATTGCATCTACTCAGCCCGCTGTTAAAATTGATACTATCAAAACACTCAATAACCAAGATTGCAAGCGAGCGATCTGGTTGAGTGATTGAGGGTGGCTACCGTGAGCGTATGTATGTATGTATGTTTTTGCTATTTCAGCGAATTCAGCACATCCACTCAACTGCACCGGCGCTGTTGGAGTACGAGTATATGGGTGAGTGAAAATTGAGCACAATATTTTTGCTAATACAAATATTTGAATGTATGCACATATATTAGCATATGATGTCTGATCTTCTTGAGAAAATAGAAGAAGGAAACCTAAACGTAAGGAATATATGTACATACATAATTACAAACATACACGCAGTTTGTTTATAATATGCCAAACTGGTTTTTTTGTTTTATTTCGATGACCTAATTTTGCTTAGTACAAAATTGATTTTATGTTTACTTGAGCGGTTAAGATAGGTCAGGGATTAGGGTTCTTGAATTTTTTTGCCCGCCCTCTTAGTTTATTCTGATTGAATTGCATATCGTTAAGATTGATAGAATAGTATATTAGGGTGGATCGGAAATAATTATTTCTACGGAAATAAGATACCCCACACCTTGCTACTTTTAGTTATTTATATTTTTTTTTTTCTTACAAACCATTGTATTAAATTGAATCGAATTGAATTGAAATACTATGTTTTTTTGGTTTTGCTTCTTTTTTTGTTGAAATTTAATTCTAAGCGGTTTCTTTTTGCATTCTATAGGATAGATAGCTGCAGGGTAGAGTTATAAGCAAAAATTAAATTGTTAATAAAATTTAAAATGTTTGGATGAAAACGTAGCTTTCAATAATGCAGGGCTAAGTCGAATTAGTAGTATTAGTGCTGCGCTTGGGCGCGGTAAGGTAAGGTGAAGGTGAGTGATAGGGAAATGACTTATTGAAGGACGGACAGCCTTAAGTCAGGTTTGGTGGCACTGTAAGTAGATAGGAGTCAGCACAGTGCCCACGGTGCGGTGCAAGTTGCACTGCAGAGGGAGGGTAGACTCCACCTGACAGGACAGGCCTTCATCTTTACCCCTTTTAATTCTGCCCTCACGTATTTTTCCATCTTTTTCAGCTCTTTCTCCTTCCTTTCCTATACATATGCAGGTATGAATGAAATCTTTTTGTTCATGTAGCTGCGGGTGAGGACGGTGGTGAAATGCCCCGCCCAAGACGACGAGCTAGCTTGGGCCCGCAAGCATACCTGCTTGCCGCCGCTCCTCGCCACCCAAACAGTCAGCCACGTAACAGACTCATTAACACCTTTCATTTGATACCCATATCGTACAAACAAATTCTAGGGTCACCCCTGGTCCACCCATAGAACTAAGGCTCACTCCCTTTTAAAATACTCATTAAAACCTTTCGTTTGATACCCATATCGTACAAACAAATTCTAGAGTCACCCCTGGTCCACCTTTATGGCGATAACACGAAAAGGGGTCCTCCTATAGAACTTAGGCCCACTCCCTTTTAAAATACTCATTAACACTTTCATTTGATACCCATGTCGTACAAACAAATTCTAGAGTCAGCCCTGGTCCACCGTTACGGCGATATCCCTAAATGGCGTCCATCTATAGAACTATGGCCCACTCCGTCTTCAAATACTCTTTAATACCTTCGATTTGATACACATGTCATACAAACACATTACAGGGTTACCTTAGGTTCATTTTACTACGAGGTGATTTTCCCTTATTTTGTCCCCATAGCTCTCAACTGAGTATGTAATGTTCGGTTACACCCGAACTTAGCCTTCCTTACTTGTTAGTACATGCAGTTATACGCATAGCTAATATTTTGCTATTATAAACCTTTTACAGGATTTTTAAGATAATCAATTTTTTTGAATACTTTAGGGTTGGTGTAGTTTTCTCAAGTGAGTATAATTTTTTTGCACCTAATGATCTTTTATTATATTTTTATTCTTTCCACAGCATTTTTTATTTGAACTTTCTTTTTGAGATATTTCTTTATGTTCTAATATAAGTAATAATTTTTTCGGGCACACTCCTATGTGCACTATTGTATGCAAACTTCTCTTTGCACATACAATTTTCGGTTCTTATACTTTTTACACAATTTTATCGAAGGTATTATATTTATGTATATTATGTTTATATGTATAAAAAAAACACTTATGTTTTGCGCGTCGGAAATCTGAACTATTCATTTTTATACCTTTCATGAAAATGAAATGGTATATTAATTTCGTCACTAAACCCAAAATTGTAAGTCCTTAAAGGAAAATAGATAGGCCCACCATTATAAGTATACCGAAATAATCACGATGAAGAGCTGAGTTGATTTAGCCATGTCCGTCTGTCCGTCTGTCTGTTTGTATGCAAACTAGTCCCTCAATTTTTGAGATATCTTGATAAAATTTGGTGAGCGGGTGTGTTTGGGTGTCCGATTAAACATTTGTCGGAACCGGCCGGATCGGACCACTATAGCATATATCCTCCATACAACCGATTTTTCAGAAAATGAGGATTTTTGTCATATCTTACTCAATTTAACAGATTGAAGCTTCAAACTTCACCATATAATTTCGTATATTGCACATATTGTTGCCTGAAAAAATTGATGAGATGGGTCGTATATATAGTATATGTATATCCCCCACAACCGATTGTTCAGATAAGAAAATTTTCGTAATTACAGCCCTATTTAAGAGCTAGAGGCTTCAAATTTCAACGAATGCTTACGTATGTAGCATATATTGTTGTCTGAAAAAATCATAAAGATCGGTGATATATGTGGTATATATATGGTGGTATATATAGTATATATATATAGTATATATATATATTTTCGCAATTTTAGCCCCATTTTAATAGCTAGAAGCTTCAAATTTCACCGAATGCTTACGTATATAGCATGTATTGTTGAGATCGGTTGTATATATATTATATATATCTCATACAACCGATTGTTCAGATAAGAAACTTTTCGCAATTTCTACCCCATTTTAACAGCTATAAGCTTCAAATTTCACCGATTGCTGACGTATATAGTATATATTTTTGTGTCAAAGAATCATAGAGATCAGTGATATATATAATATATATATGATGGTATATATTGTATATATATATAGTATTAATATTTTTTTTTGCGATTTCGGCCCCATTTTAACAGCTAGAAGCTTCAAATTTCACCAAATACTTACGTGTATGGCATATATTGATGTCTGAAAAAATCATTGAGATCGGTGGTATACATAGTATATATCTCATACAACCGATTGTTCAGATACGAAACTTTGCACAATTTCTGCCCCGTTTTAACAGCTAGAAGCTTCATACTTCGCCAAATGCTTACGTATATAGCATATATTGTTGTCTGAAAAAATCATAGAGATCGGTGGTATATATATTATATACTTCATATAAACTGTCATTTTTGCCCCCTTTTTACGGTTAGAAGCTTCAAAATTCATCAAATTTCATCAAATAGTTACGTTTACGTCATATGTTTTTGAAATACGTGATTCGTAGTCATACTGTTTACATGCAGATCACAAAAAACGTGAAGCTTTGCATCCTCACACATAGTAGATACCTATTTTTTATTTTATATTTATCTTAAAAATCGTTAAGATATGTTCAAATTTCACCAAATGCTTACGTGTATAGCATATATTGTTGTCTGAAAAAATCATAGAGACCGGTGGTATATATAGTATATATCTCATACAACCGATTGTTCAGATAAGAAACTTTGCGCTATTTCTTCCCCATTTTAACAGCTACAAGCTTCAAATTTCACCAAATGCTTACGTGTATAGCATATATTGTTGTCTGAAAAAATCATTGAGATCGGTGGTATATATAGGATATATCTTATACAACCGATTGTTCAGATAAGAAACTTTGTGCATTTTCTGCCCCATTTTAACAGCTAGAAGCTTCAAATTTCACCAAAGGCTTACGTATATAGCATATATTGTTGTCTGAAAAAATCATACAGATCGGTGGTATATATATTGTACACCCCATATAAACTGTAATTTTTGCCCCTTTTTTACGGCTAGAAGCTTCAAAATTCATCGAATTTCATCAAATAGTTACGTTTACGTCATATATTGTTGAAATACGTATTTCGTAATCATAGTTTTTACACGCAGACCACAAAACACCTGAAAACTTTGTATCCTCACACAAAGTACCTACCTATTTTTTATTTTATATTTATCTTAAAAATCGTTTAGGTATGTACATCTGTTCACTATATATTTCTTATCTTATACATCCGATTTTTCGGAGATTACGAACGGGATAAGATTATTGTTCAGCCTCATTCATGAAAGGTATGAAGTCTTCAGCACAGCCGAATACAGTCACGTTCTTACTTGTTAATATTAAGTTTTATATCTTAGTGTTTTTTTTTAGGTCGCTTGATCACTGCAATGGCTCCAAATGGATCATGTATAATTTTTCACTTTTATGGGTGACACCAAAATTAGTGAAAGGAGTGGAATTATCACTGCAACGTGTCTCCTTCTTATACACACAGTATATTAACAAAGGATTCGAGATAAATATATTTAGACTTCCATATATCAAAATGCTCAGAATGAAAAAAAGAATGGAGTCATGTCCGTTCGTCCGTTTGTCCGCCCGTCTGTCTGTGCACTCGATAACTTGAGTAAATATTAAGATATCTTATTGAGATTTGTTATATGGGTTCATTGGTACTCATCAACCATCGCTATTGAGCGAAATCGGATGATAACCACGCCCACTTTTGATATATATAACATTTTGTAAATCACAAAAAAACCTGATTATTTAGTAAATAATGCTCCTAGAATGTTGAAATTTTTTTCGTGGACTGACATAGAGACGCTTGATAAACATTTGAAAAAATGTTTTAAAATGGGCGTAGCACCGCCCAATTTTGATAAAATAAATTTTACATATATTATTAATAATCAATCAAAAACTGTTTAACCTATCATAACGGAATTCGGCTGCCTTTTTTTGTGACAGCGCACTGCCCTCAAGTGGTCCAATGAAACCAGGCGAGTCGTTGTAAGGCAGTGGTTTGTTAACCGTCGAGATCTAAAACTGCTCAGCTACAGAGGAATCCACATCAGCTAAGTAAAATAAATAACGTATTTGTAATTAAAATGAATACATAGAATTAGTAGAAGTTGAGTTCAAAATATTAATGAATACAGTTAGTTACTATTAAGATAGGAAATAACAGATGTTTAATGCAAAAAAGTTAGTCCGAATCATCAAATGTGCTAGAGTGGGAGTTGTATTTCTGATACAAACAGCGGAATGGCTCATTTAATTGAAAATTGGACCTACAATGTTTTACGTAGAGAGGTTTAAAATGTCTTGATGACTGGGAAGGGCCATTAAAGTTTACTTCGCTCAACAGAAATGAGCTAGAGACCGAACCATTTAGTAGTTTAATCATAAATACAATTCCAAGCATTTCCCTACGACTAGCAAGGGTGGGAAGATTAATAAGTTTCAGGCGATTAGTATAATCGTATGGGTCGCTAAATTCTTTAGACCGTCGCTTTACAAACGCCAGAGCACCTCTAGCCTTATTAACAGTTGCAGTTATATTAAGGTTGAAGTTAAGTTTACTGTCCATATTAACACCAAGGTCTATAAAACTGTATACCTGTTCAAGATTATAATTGTTAAGAGTCTAGGAAGCTGGCTGAGGTAATCTACGAGGAAAGCACATAAATTTGCATTTTCTAAGATTAAGTGGCATATAGTTGATGGTGCACCAGGGGGCCTACTATGTATTGCGATGCGAAAGGCAGTGCGAAATGTAATTGGAACTCTGTAGCGCTATCGCATCGCTAACAATGTCAATTTTTTATTATTCGCTTATTTTTTGCTTGAGTATGCATCACTGACGCAGTGTTGTCAGAACAGTTTCAGAAAATCAGCTAAATGGGGGAAAAAAAAATATAATACTAAAAAAAAATTTAAGCTAAAAAAAGCTAAACATTTAAGGCAACTTTTCAAGGATTTTATTCAATTTTTCATAAAAATCTTAGCATTTTAAACAATTTGTACATCTAGTAAAAAATTTGAACTAATTTTTACTCCAAATATAATTTACAGATGCAATCTGTGTTTTATACAAATATTCTAAAGTCAATCATTTAACAACTCCTCTACTACTGCTACAACTATTTCGCTGATTGCAACAGGATATACATATAAAAATGGAAGTAGGTGTGAGATAAAAATGTACATAATGTCTTAAAATGTTTCGATATCACAGGATTCTTCATCTGATGAATTAGAATAAATATTTGATTTGTTCATTAGTTTAATGAGATCGTTTGTAAATCATCATCAAAAAATCCAATCAGCACTTATTTTCTTTCCTTAGTCTGCATCTTACATATAAAATTGAATTTAACATTTTTAAATGTAACCTGTTACGCTGCTTTTTGCTTTAACATTGTTCATGATGCAGAAAATTCGCTCCACTTCTGCATTACTAAGTGCTCATTGAGAGAGTTGTTGGTGTTTTAAAAGGTCGATTTCGCTGCCTTTTGGCTTCAATAGAGTTGCATTATGCTCCAACAAAAGTGGTACAAATGCTTAATGTTTTTTGTGCACTGCACAATATTTGCATAATATTCAATGTTGAAAATCCTCCCTGTTCAGAAATTGAACCGAAGAAGTGAACGTTAAATTCGAACGGTCCATCCTTTTATTATCGACAAATTGTTCTTTATCAAAATTTAGCTTTTTTTCTATTTTGAATGTAATTCCCATGGTTTTGGAAATGTTCTTCAAATTGTTATTCATCTCGTTTAGGACTTTTATTGAGTTGTTTTGGTATACAATTTGAGGAGTAAACAGGTGGTCCGCCAACCGTACCAGCAATATTGGTATAGAATTAAAAAGTACACATATATCACACAACCTACTTTTTTCCTCCCGGTCATATCACGCATCGGTGGCCCAGCTGCATTTAGTTGGGAAGTATATATACTTATATATTTAATTTATTTTTTCGGAAAGTCAAAAACAACAATGTTTCTTACTGACTAAAACGAATTACTAAGCCTAGCTACAAAACAGAGTTAAATAAATTAAGAGAAATAGACTTTGGATAAGAAAAATCAAGCATAATAGAATTATAGATCTCATTAAGTTCACGTAGAGAGCGCGACAATAGAGCATTTATCACATAGTTAGTAGACTTATGTTTAATATAAAAGGGATATGAGAACGAAGAGATCTCGTTGGAATAAGAAAATGATTTGCGTGCAGTAAAGAGGAGCAATCAATATCTCCATTAGCAACTCCGAAAATGAAAGACAACGGAAAGGTTGATCTTCTGAGCTCTAATAGTTTCAAATTAATTAGCATCAAGCAGGAATGATAAGAAGGGACTGGGTCTGAGAAATGTAAGGACTTTAGGCAAAATTTTAGGAAGATATTTTGTGCTCGCTCAATCCTGTCAATTGCAAACTTGTGATAAGATCTCCAAATAAATGCAGCATATTCCAGTTTGGAACGAACAAACGATGAGTATAGCAATTTCAAGGTATAGGGATCTGAGAAGTTGGTGCTATGACGCCTCACGAAACCTAAGGAAGCATACGCGCTTGAAATTACATAATTAATATGGTTATTGAAAGAGAACGAGTAGTCAAAGATAACCCATAAGTCTTTAATCTCATCAAGGAAGTGATGGGGAGTACCCGAGATAGTATATGTCGTTGGTAAAACATTGCGAATTTCGGAAAATGTGACATGAAAGCACTTGTTGACATTGAGAGATAGACGCGAATTATGGCACCAGATTGCTAATCAATCTAAGTCTTCTTGTAGACGCTGGGCGTCATCACTATTTTGAATACTGCAGAAAACTTTTAGGTCATCAGCGTAAAGTAAGAACTCCGATGACGCAAAACAATTTCCTATATCATTGATGAATAAAATGAAAAGAAGAGGGCCTAAGATGCTCCCTTGGAGCACCCCAGAGGTGGCAGTAAAAGAGTTGGAAGATACACCCTCAATAGAGGCCATGCAGCGTCTGTTACTTAGGTAGGAATACAACCACTTAAGAAATACAGAGTGAAAACCGGGGGAAGCGAGTTTACGCAGTAGCATATTGTGAAATACCTTGTCAAAAGCTTTAGAGAAGTCGGTATAAATTCAATCTACTTGATTGCTTGAAGAGGACGCATCAATGCAATATTCACTAAACAATGCTAAGTTTGTGACGGTAGACATTCCTACAACAAAGCCATGCTGGTTTGGCAGTAACAAATTTTTTGCGGCAAAATACATTTTATCCTTAACAATCCCTTCGAAAAGTTTAGAAATGATAGATAGCTTAGATATTGGCCTATAGTTAGGAACATCATTCTTTTTGCCATTTTTGAAAATTGGGGAAATGTATGCAAGTTTCCAGGCATGTGCAAAGCCACCAGAACTTGGGGCTACAAAAGCAGGTCAATTTTTGAGGAGGGCGGTACTAAGACCATCTCGATCAGTCTGAGTAGAGTTTTTCAGACTATTGATACTGTTAATAACGTCGATTGTGGTAAGCCGTATATCATTGAAATTCACGGCTGTATCATGGTCAGAATGACAGACATAGTTTGGTAAAACAACCTCATCAACTGTGAAGTTGGATTGAAAAAAATTGGGAAATAAGTTTGCAATGTCTACGGGGGAGGTAGCAAGTATATCACTCAAGCAAACAGCAGCAGGCACCCCAACACCATTCCTTTTGGATTTGATAAAATGCCAGAAATTTTTGGGATTAGACTTAATATTTGATTCAACCCCAAGTATATATTTATTATAAAGAAATTTGTTAAGGCAGTTAAACTTCTTAGATAGTTGGGTATAAAGTCCAAAATGGATTTGATCCTTGGATTTCTGGAATTTTTTGTGCCACTTATTTCGCTGATCCTTTAGCCTTTTCAGACCAAGAGTATACCAGGGAATTTTATAAGTCCTCTTTTTTAAAATTGGAATATTCTTCGAGCAAATACCCAAGATATGTGACGTAAAAATAGTGTAAAAACAAGTAAGGAAGGTTAAGTTCGGTTGTAACCGAACATTACATACTCAGTTGAGAGCTATGGTGACAACATAAGGGAAAATAACCATGTAGGAAAATGAACAGAGGGAAACCCTGGAATGTGTTTGTATGACATGTGTATCAAATGAAAGGCATTAAAGAGTATTTTGTGAGGGAGTGGGCCATAGTTCTATAGGTGGACGCCATTTAGGGATATCGCCATAAAGGTGGAACAGGGTTGACTCTAGAATGCGGTTGTACGATATGGGTATCAAATGAAAGGTGTTAATGAGTATTTTAAAAGGGAGTAATCCTTAGTTCCATAGGTGGACGCCGTTTTGAGATATCGCCACAAAGGTGGACCAAGGGTAACCCTAAAATTTGTTTGTACAATATGGGCATCAAACGAATGGTGTTAATGGGTATTTTAAAAGGGAGTGGGGCTTACTTAGTTCTATAGGTGGATGCCGTTTCGAAATATCGCCATAAAGGTGGACCAGGGGTGCCTCTAGAATGTGTTTGTACGATATGGGTATCAAATTAAAGGTATTAATGAGGGTTTTAAAAGGGAGTGGTGGTTGTTGTATAGGTGGTCGCCTTTTCGAGATATCGCCATAAAGGTGGACCAGGGGTGACTCTAGAATGCGTTTGTACGATATGGGTATCAAATGAAAAGTGTTAATGAGTATTTGAAAAGGGAGTAATCCTTAGTTCCATAGGTGGACGCCGTTTCGAAATATCGCCATAAAGGTGGACCAGGGGTTACCCAGAATTGGTTTGTACAATATGGGTATCAAAAGAAAGGTGTTAATGAGTATTTTAAAAGGGAGTAATCCTTAGTTCCATATGTGGACGCCGTTTCGAGATATCGCCATAAAGGTGGACCAGGGGTGACCCTAGAATTTGTTTGTACAATATGGGCATCAAACGAAAGGTGTTAATGAGTATTTTAAAAGGGAGTGGGCCTTAGTTTTATAGGTGGACGCCGTTACGAAATATCGCCATAAAGGTGGACAGGGGGGTCACTCTAAAATGTGTTTGTACGATATGGGTACCAAATTAAAGGTATTAATGAGGGTTTTAAAAGAGAGTGGTGGTTGTTGTATAGGTGGTCGCATTTTCGAGGTATCGCAATAAAGGTGGACCAGGGGTGACTCTAGAATTAGTTTGTACCATATGGGTATCAAATTAAAGGTATTAATGAGAGTTTTAAAAGGGAGTGGTGGTAGTTGTATATGTGAAGGCGTTTTCCAGATATCGACCAAAATGTGGACCGGGGTGACCCAGAATATCATCTGTTGGATACCGCTAATTTATTTATATATGTAATACCTGCCAAGATTTTAAGGGTTTTTTATTTCGCCCTGCAGAACTTTTTCGTTTTCTTCTACTTAATATGGTAGGTGTTACAACCATTTTATAAAGTTTTTTCTAAAGTTATATTTAGCGTCAATAAAACAATCCAATTACCTTACCATGTTTCATATTTTTTTCGCATTTGGTATAGAATTATGGCATTTTTTTCATTTTTCGTAATTTTCGATATCGAAAAAGTGGGCGTGGTCATAGTCGGATTTCGTTAATTTTTCATACCAAGATAAAGTGAGTTCAAGTAAGCACGTGAACTAAGTTCATTAAAGATATGTCGATTTTTGCTCAAGTTATCGTGTTGACGGCCATGCGGAAGGACAGACGGACGACTGTGTATAAACACTGGGCGTGGCATCAACCCATATCGCCCATTTTCACAGAAAACAGTTAACGTCATAAAATCTATGCCCCTACCAAATTTCAAAAGGATTGGTTAATTTTTGTTCGACTTATGGAGTTAAAAGTATCCTAGACAAATTAAATGAAAAAGGGCGGAGCCACGCCCATTTTGAAATTTTCTTTTATTTTTGTATTTTGTTGCACCATATTATTACTGGAGTTGAATGTTGACATAATTTACTTATATACTGTAAATATATAAAATTTTTGGGTAAATATTTACTTTAAAAAATTTTTTTTAAAGGATATTCTGTTGTCTAATTTAAACGAAAGAAACTCGTAAAATTCGAACTTCAGACACAGCGGAACGTGATGTCGATCAGCATGTGAAATAGGAAAAAAACATTCGGATATTGTTGTATTGATATTTGTACTAACGAAGGCGATATCAAGAATTCTATTACGCTTGTTAGTAAAACTATTAATTTGAATAAGATCAGGACTTAAGATATTGTCGATACAATAAGATTCAGTCGTCCAAGTAATATTAGTTGGTATCAAATCAAGTTTTGAATAGCTTCCATACCATGCTACAATGGGAAGATTGAAGTCGCCAAGAACGCATAGGTGATTTCCCGCTAACTTATTATGCACAATATTTGCAATGTTATCAGTATGTGCTTTATTATTATCAGACGTACTGCCAGGAGGTATATAAGATCCAATAATATATAACGATGCGTAGGTTGACGAACCGTATATACACATTTAATCCAGGATAGTATCAGGATTATTTAGGTTGATTTCAAAGGATCTCAAGCTACGATGCACAGCAAATAGTATACCGCCTCCCAAAGATCGGCCTGCTTTATCAGCATCCCGGTCCTTGCGAAAAACGTTGAATAATTTAGAGTAAAAGAATTCATAATCATGAAAATCTGGATTAAGCCAGGATTCGATTAAAACAAAAAATCAAAATCCAAGCTCGAACTAAAGGCACGGACTGCAACTGCCTTAGAGCGCATGCCACCCATATTTTGAAAATAAATATTTACGTCCTTATGAACGCGATGGTCTGATCTTCGACGATTGCGAAAGGCTTTGACTCTCACGTCAATCGTCCAAAGCGCTGGATTTAGAACGCTGTTCAAAAGGGAGGGCGGGACACCAAGTTTAAAGTAAATTTTCTTGAACTTGTCAGTTTTGGCATCCTTTTTAATCAAAGGGAAACAAACCATTTGACTGGCGTCAATTTTTGTGTTTATAGCTACATAAGCAATTATAGAATCACCAGAGACTGACGGCTTAAAGGATGAGAGATGGATCCATTTCTTCGCAGTTACTACCGCAAGTTCATTATTGGAGTTCTCACCAATTATAACGCCAATGGTACCCATGCGGGTTTTCGGCCTGCCATTAGGGGCGGGTTTTGGATTTAGAGACGCATCAGAAACATTATCAACCGCGGCAGACAAAGAATTTTACGATTGGCGAATATTAGTTTAACGCGTAGTTTTCACCGTTACAGACGGGCTATTCCCAGTATTAACCGGACTATTAAAATTTTTCCGGTTATTGTGCTTGTTTCTTCGTATATTAGTCCACTGTGCGGAAGAGCTATTATTGACGTTAGCTGCGTCGCTAAGAGGGTTAGGTACAGTTATTTCGGTAGAGTTCACAGGCAAAGCGACAGTTGAGACAGTCGGAGCAGAGATGTTGCAGAGTCGGTGGCAGCGGCAACGATAGCATATGAAAGAGGGCCAATAGGCGGGGTGAGCAACGATGGCGAGAAATTAGTTGATGTTTTAGTTGATTTAGTTGATCAGTAGCATTGATATCTACAGAGGCGAGAGCTTGTTTATCTCTCTTAAATGAATATATGTGCGTAGGTACGGCTGATATAGGCAAATCCCTGGCAGTGGCATCAGTTGAGCCAAGAGAATTTGTAGCACTAATAGATGTATTGGCATGTGGGAGTACATTGGTACAAGAACAATTTTTGTATTTGCGAATTACCTCTATTGCTTTGCATAGGGAGGAGACAGCCAAAAGTAAGTCATCAATACGAAGCTTACTATGCATGGAGCGAACATTAGCAAGTTACTCTCTTCAATAAATTATTGGCCGTTGTTTTTGCGTTGGGCGTTTTAAGTAACCCTTTGGCCAAATCTGGGTGTATTGCCATGAAGTCCACATGGATTTCAAATTGTTACTTTTGTGTTTTTTAGTCTTTGGAGTTGTCCTATATATTTTTAAAAGAATTTACAATGAATACAAAGATATCCATTTATAAAATCATCAATTAATACTTACATATTTGAACAATGCGAATGCCTATTAGTAGTAGCAAGAAAAATGCGAAAATCAATGATGTTTGATATTTGCTTTCGCTATGCAGAGTGCTGGCAATGCGAAAAGGGAGAAAAATTGCGAATGGGCAAAATGTGAATGTGAATATCAAATTTTCATGCGAATGTCTAGATGCAGAGTACCGATTTACAATACAGAGTAGGCCCCCAGATTTGATTGTAAAAGAGATCTTTCTTCGCTTGACGCATGGGATAAAAAAATTTTACATCATCAGCGTACATCAAAATTTTAGAAAATTTTATTGCTGTAGAAATATCGTTTATAAACAACAAGAACAGAATTGGGCCGAGATGACTGCCCTGAGGAACTCCAGAAGTTACATCAATTGCAACGGACAAAGCATTTTTAAAGATCACTCTTTGAATTCTATCAAGAAGATAAGACGATATCCATTGCGTGAGACTTGGTTGAAAGCCCAGAATATCCTGTTTATGAATAAGTAGCGAACGACATACTTTGTCAAACGCTTTACTAAAATCTGTGTGAACAACGTCCGTGTGCATGTATTCTCGAAACCCATTCCAGACATGAGTTTTGTGAATTCAAGCAAGTTGGTAATTGTGGATTTTCCCTTGTAAAATCCGTGTTGGCAGCTAGCAATTGACGTAGAGATGGGAAGTGTGAGCTGGCTGGTAACTATAGCTTCAATTAATTTTGGAATAGCGGAGAGCTTAGCTATGCCCCTGTAGTTTTAAATAAGAGACCTACTCCCGTTCTTATGAAGAGGAATGAGCAAAATTCTTTCCACGCTGACGGAAAGACTTCACACCTCAAAGATACATTAAACAAGTAAGTTAGAGGGTTATAAATATAATATTCGCATTTTATTAAAAAGCATGTGGGAATCCTATCAGCACCGCTTTTGGAACATTCTTTTAAGGTCCTGAGGTAAAATGAAACATCTTCGTCAGAGAAAGTTGGCGTGGTGATTAAGTTGTTAGAGTGAAATTGATAGGGATAATTGTGTGACTGAGAAAAGCCGTCTATGGAATAACTAGATTTGAAAAATTGCGCAAAGAAATTTGCAATATCTTAATTATCGTTTGATATGAAATCTCTGTATTTCATAACTGAAGGGAACAACATTACATTGCGTTTGTAGTTTCCGAAATCATAAAACGATTTTGGATTGCGGATAATATTATTTTTCATCTTGCAGATATATGTAAGCCTTATGACAATTTTTATTGAGTTCAAAATACTTCTGACGTAAAATCGAATACCGCAAGTAGTCTTTGCTTAAACCTTATTTCTTGTATAACTTAAATGACCGGGTTTTTATTTTATTTTTTAAAGCTTTCAGTTCTTTAGTAAACCATACTTGGGTTGGTTCAACATAAGCAAATTTACGTTTAGGAACATACTTTTCGAATAGGCTGTAAATGGTATTATTAAAATGCGAGACGTTGGCTTCTATATCTCCATTGTGAGCACCCCAAAACCGAGGGCTGTGTACCCTCACAACATATACCTTTTTTTTCATTTTTACATACATGTTATACAATGATTGAATTTAGCTCTGAATTTAACATTTATACATTTTTACGACATGAATTATATCTTTATGAATTACACGTCAAAATACATATATGCGGTTGTATATTGAATTATTATTTACTAAATTGAAGGAAAAACCAGACTTGCGCACTTTTGCACGCAAGCAAAATATTTACATTTTTCGCCCACATAAATTTCAAATATAGGTCACCCTAACATATACTAAAACATTTGGAAGGGAAGTGGAAACGCACAAAAACATAAAATTGCGCCGGTCAACCAACCCTTTGCGCATCCAATGCACTCAGCTACAAATACAACATACATAATAATTTGGATAAACGAAGATCAGCAGCAAAAGTCGCCTAAATAAGCGCCGCTACTAATTGGAACTTTTTTATACATACTTACACACGAGCATACGACGCACCAACGCACGCCGTAAGCAGAAGTCGAAAGCATCAAGCGAGGCCAACGCACCACCCGAAACAAGTGACAGCGAACATACGCATAAACACAAATGATTGAATTCAATAGGTAAAGTGAAGATTGGAAAACACGGCAGGCATACAACAAATGTATGCACGAGATTAGGTACATTGTTCGTTATGTATATTAGGGCTCCCGAAAATTGGGATACGAAATGCCGGGATAGCAGATTATCCTACATGATCGAAAGTATGCATATATATATATATATATATATATATATATATATACATACATAGGTACAAACCATAGGCATGATAATGGAAGAAGGGAAAACGTATGTTAGCATATAAGCGTATGTATATACTAATAGAATCCAGCGAAAGTAGCGTTAGACTAGTATTCGATTTTTGCATTTCCACCTTTTATAATTGCTATAATTGTTATCGTAAAATTACTGACTGCCTGCGCGCAGTCCTACATAATTTTATAACGGACGAATTATTACTGATGAATTGTTTTTAGGAAATAACCGTCCGCCGGGGTACGAAATCGTATATAAGGGCGAGAAATTAGCTTGTAAGATCAGAAGCTAGGAGATAGGCATATGAGTCAGTGGGCTTCTACCACTGACCAGAACACGACCTGAAGGTTTCTACTTCATTTCGTGATTAGTTTTATATTAAGTAGGAGGGTACTACTCCAACTGACGGAGAGCTTAGTAGAGGGGTTCTACCTCAGCTACTCTTATTTAGACAGGGACAGATAATAGGAGTAGCTATTAAGGACATTGAATTTTTTTGAATAAATCTTATAACGTTTTCGGAACTCCTTTGTTTATTTATTTCAAGCGGGTTAGGTTCTCTCACCAACTATAGGAACCCTAGACGGACTGGGCATACCTCAGCAGAAACAAGTCCGTCACATATGGCGCCCGAGCAGGCTTAAGAAACATCACGGAAATCGTCAAGGCTTTACATAAAGGATATTCAAAGCAAGGTAACAAGGATATACGGAAAGCAAAACAATGAAGGCCAAGCACAGAAACTAACAAGGAAAGGATACACAAATAAGAAAATGGTAAAGGTATCATGGGTATATTATCTCACCCGAGAGGAGCTGGTAAGTTACAACTCGGAGTTCGGGCTGGATGATACAGGAACGGTAGACGAACTAAGGAAGCGACTGGCGGCGTTCGTACAGGCAGAAAAGGACAACGAGAAATGGCAAGATCGGCTTACAGACCTAGCTCTACAACACGCAAACGCGACATCTACACTAAACATACCACAGGCAAGTAGTCGGCCGACATCTCCAAGTGCTACGAAAACGGATGACGATAATACAACCGGCGCACCCAACCAACACGGGGTCCCACAACCACCACTATATGCGATGCAACAACCAGGCACATACTCAACCACTATGGACCGGGTAAGAAAATGGGGTTTAAAATACGACGGGGGCAAGGATCCTCTAGGATTCATAGAACGCGTTGAAGAACTGGCAGAAGGATACGAAATAAACGTCAACTCGATACCAAGAACATTGCTGGAGCTACTCAAAGACAAAGCGTTGGTTTGGTACCGAAATAACAACCGGAGCTGGAAAGAAGGATTTCCTAATATTTTTCCTCAGCTCCAGATATTTTGAACAGTTGGACGACGAGATACGGGCACGCATGCAAAGACCAGGAGAGAAGTTCAAGGGTTATGTGCTAGCACTACAAGGGCTGATGCGACATGCCGCCTACACCGAAGACCAGAAGCAAAACCGCATATACAGGAACTCCAGCATTGAAATCCAGCTGTATGTTAAAAGAGGCGAGGTCAGCAGCCTGGAAGAGTTGGTAAGTTTGGTAGAAGATTATGAAAATATTACCCCTGACAGAGATCCGAGGCGACCAACGGTAAGACCATTAGTACAAAGGCGCCCAGAAGAACGTTACCAATATATACAGGCGGAGGAGCGAGAACAGCAGACAGAGGCACAACAATCCCAGAAGTCAGACGCGGCACCAAGATACATCGATATAAGTACGGCGTGCAGACGATGGGGAGGAGGTGGCCATGTCGCATACGGTTGCCGTAGCGCTCGCATCGAATTCTGCTGGACATGCGGAAAGGTAGGCACACTCACACGAAACTATTGTAGATGCAAACAGGGAAACGTCCAGAGACCTAATTGTCACCGAGGAGTGGGGTCACCCAATATGCAACCACGGAGAAAACTAAACACATTACGACAGACAAAGAGCCGTATCTTGGCAAGCATCATGGTAAATGGCGAAGAGGTGGTAGCCGCAATCGATACAGGGGCGACCCGAAGCTTTGTAAGTGGAACAATGGCAAGAAGGCTGAAGACAGGTATATTCAAGACGACAGAAACGCGAGTGATACTGGGAGATGGCAAACCTAAGACGATCGTAGAAGCGGTAGATGCAAAAGTGAGAATGGGTAACCAAGTGCTGCGAAATGAAATGCTAATCCTACCAGGACTAGTCGACGAATTGGTGCTTGGAACGGATTACCTGGCGAAGGTGAACATGGAGATGAGTTGCGTAGAACCAACGCTAACCTTGAACACAGACAATCAGGAGGAGGAAGCGATCACATGTACAACAATGGTCGAAAGTAGTCACGAAGATAACAGCCCACAAGTTGCGAATACAGACGAGTCTGTGAGTAAATTTCTCAGCAAAGATTTACAGATGTTCGAGGATATAGCAGGGCTATCCAACGTGGCCACGCACAAGATAGTGACGAGAGATGACCGCCCATAAAACAAAGGTATTACCCGAAGAATCCAAAGGGAAATTTAAAAGTGGTGACAGATGCACTTTCGAGACAGCCGATGGACGAGCAACTAAGCACGTTGGCGGTGGAGCAAGTAAAAGACGAGTGCAAGTGGCTGAAAGCGAAGACGGCAGAAGTGACAAAGGCTCCGGAGAAATTCCCAGACTACGTAATCGAGGACAGAAAGCTATACAGGAAAATAGAGAGTCAAGTTGATGGTGAAGACGCAGTACCGTGGAAGATATGTCTACCGACATCACAGAGACGCAGAGTGCGGGTGGAAATTCATGACACACCAAGCGCAGGATACATGGGCGTTCGAAAATCTATTGCACGAGCGACGACACGATATTACTGGCCCGGAATGTTCAGAGACGTAAGGAAGTACGCACAGCAATGTCATGGATGTCAGGTATACAAACCTAGTCAACAACAGGCCGCGGGTAAGATGTTAACTAAAATTCCAGAAAAACCGTGGGCAACAGTGTGTACAGGCTTTGTTGGTCCAATGCCACGCTCAAAACATGGTAATACAATGGCATTAGTTTTCATGATTTTAATAATCGGGGATTGCCCATATTGCTTTTTTCAAATGTATGAAAACATTTATTTGAAGCAATTTTTTTAATTTTATAATTTATTTAATAATTTGGGAAAAATATAACAACGTGACATCAGGACGGACAAGGCGACAGCTGTTTCGATTATACCTTGTAAATCTCTTCAAAGCCTTTTCTCCCGGGAGTGGGAGTCGAACTCGCACTCCTACGATAGTTGAAATGGTTGTAAACGCATTCAGCTACGTCATGCCTGTTGTAAAGTTCTTCCCAATTGCCTTCTTTTTGCATATTTTAATCTTTTACACATTGCATACTTCGTATGCAATTATGTGTTAAAGCTATGCTTGGTACGGCGGTTTTCAAAGAAACTTTGGTTTTTGTTGCTGTTTTCGTTCTATTTATAGAACTACAACGAATTAACCAATTTTGTCTGTTTGTATGATTTTAATAATCGGGGATTGCCCATATTGCTTTTTTCAAATGTATGAAAACATTTATTTGAAGCAATTTTTTTAATTTTATAATTTATTTAATAATTTGGGAAAAATTTAAACAACGTGACATCAGGACGGACAAGGCGACAGCTGTTTCGATTATACCTTGTAAATCTCTTCAAAGCCTTTTCTCCCGGGAGTGGGAGTCGAACTCGCACTCCTACGATAGTTGAAATGGTTGTAAACGCATTCAGCTACGTCATGCCTGTTGTAAAGTTCTTCCCAATTGCCTTCTTTTTGCATATTTTAATCTTTTACACATTGCATACTTCGTATGCAATTATGTGTTAAAGCTATGCTTGGTACGGCGGTTTTCAAAGAAACTTTGGTTTTTGTTGCTGTTTTCGTTCTATTTATAGAACTACAACGAATTAACCAATTTTGTCTGTTTGTATGATTTTAATAATCGGGGATTGCCCATATTGCTTTTTTCAAATGTATGAAAACATTTATTTGAAGCAATTTTTTTAATTTTATAATTTATTTAATAATTTGGGAAAAATTTAAACAACGTGACATCAGGACGGACAAGGCGACAGCTGTTTCGATTATACCTTGTAAATCTCTTCAAAGCCTTTTCTCCCGGAAGTGGGAGTCGAACTCGCACTCCTACGATAGTTGAAATGGTTGTAAACGCATTCAGCTACGTCATGCCTGTTGTAAAGTTCTTCCCAATTGCCTTCTTTTTGCATATTTTAATCTTTTACACATTGCATACTTCGTATGCAATTGTGTGTTAAAGCTATGCTTGGTACGGCGGTTTTCAAAGAAACTTTGGTTTTTGTTGCTGTTTTCGTTCTATTTATAGAACTACAACGAATTAACCAATTTTGTCTGTTTGTATGATTTTAATAATCGGGGATTGCCCATATTGCTTTTTTCAAATGTATGAAAACATTTATTTGAAGCAATTTTTTTAATTTTATAATTTATTTAATAATTTGGGAAAAATTTAAACAACGTGACATCAGGACGGACAAGGCGGCAGCTGTTTCGATTATACCTTGTAAATCTCTTCAAAGCCTTTTCTCCCGGGAGTGGGAGTCGAACTCGCACTCCTACGATAGTTGAAATGGTTGTAAACGCATTCAGTTACGTCATGCCTGTTGTAAAGTTCTTCCCAATTGCCTTTTTTTGCATATTTTAATCTTTTACACATTGCATACTTCGTATGCAATTATGTGTTAAAGCTATGCTTGGTACGGCGGTTTTCAAAGAAACTTTGGTTTTTGTTGCTGTTTTCGTTCTATTTATAGAACTACAACGAATTAACCAATTTTGTCTGTTTGTATGATTTTAATAATCGGGGATTGCCCATATTGCTTTTTTCAAATGTATGAAAACATTTATTTGAAGCAATTTTTTTAATTTTATAATTTATTTAATAATTTGGGAAAAATTTAAACAACGTGACATCAGGACGGACAAGGCGGCAGCTGTTTCGATTATTATTATTAGTTATATAGATTAGTTTTCGTTGATAGATTTTCAAAATGGGTGGAGATAATGGCAATTAGAAAGGCAACAACAGGGAGCTTAATACGAGGATTTAGAGAGAGAATTTTGGCACGATTTGGCATTCCAAAGGTATTAATCACAGACGACGGAGCGCAGTTCGTTAGCAAACGTTTTAAGAAGTATTTGGAGGAGCTTGGCGTAAAACACCAGCTGACAGCACCATACACACCGCAGCAGAATCCGACAGAAAGGACGAACCGCAACATCAAGAGGAGGATAGCACAGTTTTCAGAGAATGAGCAGAGAACATGGGACGAACTGATACCAGAGATAACACTCGCATTAAACACAAGCATATGTTTATCGACCGGGTACAGTCCAGCATATGTAGTACAAGGCAGAGAACCAAGGATTCCCAATAGCCTTTACGACGAGCATACATTCGGTACAGGTGGGAGAGTAGCTAATCCAGCGGAGAAATCTATGAAGATGAAGGAGATATTCGAGATGGTACGACGGAAGCAAGAGCGAGCATCAGCAGAGCAAGCAAAGCATTATAATTTAAGAAGAAAGCAATGGCGACCGGCTACAGGTGACCTAGTGCTGGTAAAGGAGCATCAGCTGTCAAAAGCGGTGGATAACTTTGCAGCCAAACTAGCGCCCAGTACAGTGGACCCCATCGGGTAACGAACTTGGTATCACCAATGATCGTAGAGCTATACAAAATTTTCAGAGGAAGGAGGAGGACAGCCCACTTAAGTGAGCTGAAAGCATACCACGCAACCGACGCCGCCGACAACAACGAATCCAGGATGCAAAGTCATAAACAGAGCAACAAGAAGAACGATAGTGAAGATCAAATCCCGTCAACATCATCCAATCGAACAACAAACAATATCTCCGAGGTACAGCAACAGAGAGAGAACAGCGAGGTAGCCATTTGTGGTACGCTTACACGAGTCAGTGAAGAGACCGAGTGACAAGATGAAGAGGACCAAAGTACGAGCCAACAGCTGGTAGCATACAGAAACGGTCAAGTGCAAAGCATTACGGAGAATCAGGTACGAACATTTCCAGAAAATCAGGTACAGGTCGCTCGAGGAAGCCAAGTACAGATCGCCAGAGGACCGATACCTGGATCAAGATTACACCTAGGAAGGCAGTTTGCTATGGCAGCCCTAAACGAACACACACCCCGAGACAACTCCGGAATAACGTACAATTACGTGAGATTCTGCTGCAACTCGAATCAAATCGGTAGTAACGTACACGCCCAACCGGAACGGTATCAAATCATACACGAAGAAATTTCATTTCAAGAAGTATGCGAACTTCGGATCAACCACTGAAGGTCGGTAAACTCTAACCATAATTACATAATCACATAGATATACCCTGTAACTAGGCTCGTGATATACCACATTTTTTTTAAGTCCACCATATACGGTGAGAGCACCCTAAGACGGCCCATACATGACACAAAAACCTTGCGCAAATATAAAACGACGAAATTTTTGCAAATGAAAATTTTGACATACACGGCTCAAAAACACTGCGCAATATTCATTTTTAAAGTAGCGCAACAAATGAAACATGTGTTTTAATTGTATAAAAAAGGCACTAATTGTATAAAAAAGGCACTAATTGTATAAAAAATCACTATTTATTTTCCACAGTGCTGGTAATTCACAGTATAAGTCGAAAAACTCGCACCAGAAGTGTTTATTTTCCATTGTACTTATAAAATATATATTTTAATTGCAAGACCAGCTCAACTCATTGCAGCACTGCGCAATATTCATTTTTCAACTAGCGCAACAAATGAAACATGTGTTCTAATTGTATAAAAAATTATTTTGTATTATTAAATTTGTGTGAATTCCTGTTACAAGCTAGAGATGATCCTTATCCCTTCGATATTAACATTTTTAAGCAATAATTACTGATGTTATATTATCAGGAACCACAGGTAAACTGTGTAAGATTCACCACGTACGAAGAAAAAAGCATGTGCAATATCTGCAGACATGCGTAAATATCAAAATCGTTTTGATTTTAGCGCAGTTCTCTGCGAAAATAGCGCAACCAGTGCACACACCGGTCAAATCCTTGTGCAAATTGGTAATTGGCACAAGGATACTTGAGCCGTGTAATTGGCGTATAAGGCAAATCCACCAGTTTTTCATTTACAGTATAGACTGGCATCACACACACCACCGACGGGAAGGGCAGCGAAACGCCAGCAACGAACACAACACGACAGTGAAATATTAAACCGTATGGCCAGCGAGGTCAACGGCAGCATCAACGACAACAACAGCGACATATTGAGCCTGATGGCCAGCGAGGCCAGTGGTAGCATCAACGGCAGAAACGACAACCATGACGACGAAGGCAGTGTGGGCGAACACTGCTTCCGCGTACGGATCACGCGCACCGGCATGGTGACCGTAAGCTTCGCTGCGGTAGGTGAGGGTGGAGTGTGAGGACCCCAAAACCGAGGGTTTTGTACCCTCACAACACATACCTATTTTTTCATTTTTACATACGATTTTTTTACATACGATATGATTGAATTTAACTCTGAATTTAACATCTATACATTTTAATGACATGAATTATATCTTTATGAATTACACGTCAAAATACATATATGCGGTTGTATATTGAATTTTTATTTACTAAATTGAAGGACAAACCAGACTTGCGCACTTTTGCGCGCAAGCAAAATATTTACATTTTTCGCCCACATAAATTTCAAATATAGGTCACCCTAACATACACTAAAGCATTTGGAAGGGAAGTGGAAACGCACAAAAACATAAAATTGCGCCGGTCAACCAACCCTTTGCGCATCCAATGCACTCAGCTACAAATACAACATACATAATAATTTGGATAAACGAAGATCAGCAGCAAAAGTCGCCTAAATAAGCGCCGCTACTAATTGGAACTTTTGTATACATACTTACACACGAGCATACGACACAACAACGCCCGCCGTAAGCAGAAGTCGAAAGCATCAAGCGAGGTCAACGCACCACCAGAAACAAGTGACAGCGAACATACGCATAAACACAAATGATTGAATTCAATAGGTAAAGGGAAGATTGGAAAACACGGCAGGCATACAACAAATGTATGCACGAGATTAGGTACATTGTTCGTTATGTATATTAGGGCTCCCGAAAATTGGGATACGAAATGCCGGGATAGCAGATCATCCTACATGATCGAAAGTATGCATATATATATATATATATATATATATATATACATACATAGATACAAACCATAGGCATGATAATGGAAGAAGGGAAAACGTATGTTAGCATATAAGCGTATGTATATACTAATAGAATCCAGCGAAAGTAGCGTTAGACTAGTATTCGATTTTTGCATTTCCACCTTTTATAATTGTTATAATTGTTATTGTAAAATTACTGACTGCCTGCGCGCAGTCCTACATAATTTTATAACGGAAGAATTATTACTGATGAATTGTTTTTAGGAAATAACCGTCCGCTGGGGTACGAAATCGTATATAAGGGCGAGAAATTAGCTTGTAAGATCAGAAGCTAGGAGATAGGCATATGAGTCAGTGGGCTTCTACCACTGACCAGAACACGACCTGAAGGTTTCTACTTCATTTCGTGATTAGTTTTATATTCAGTAGGAGGTTTCTACTCCAACTGACGGAGAGCTTAGCAGAGGGGTTCTACCTCAGCTACTCTTATCTAGACAGGGACAGATAATAGGAGTAGCTATTAAGGACATTTAATTTTTTTGAATAAATCTTATAACGTTTTCGGAACTCCTTTGTTTATATATTTCAAGCGGAATAGGTTCTCCCACAAACTATAGGAACGCTGGACGGACTGGGCATACCTCAGCAGAAATAAGTCCGTCACACCATTATATTCAGGCAACGTGAATTTAGATAGTTCTCGGGTTAAGTTTTTAAAATTGGCTTTGGCAAAATTAAAGTCAAGCCCAAAATCTGAAGCACACAGATTAGTATCGCAATCTTTAACGTTTTTCATAATTTCGTAAAATATATCTACAGAAGGATGGTAAGCGTCTTCTGGTAAGACCAGAGGATCACAACGGCTCAAAGAAAATTTAGATGTGTCGTCAACGTATACCAAATCTAAAATTCTCCCAAAGTTGTTAGGGATAAGATTAATTTGCTTAAGGCAGAGATTTGTCATATCGTCTAGAAAATCGTTATATCCAATTTTGGATACTGGTACGATGCTTCCATCAAAGATACTCCAATAAATGTGAGGAAGGTTGAAGTCCCCCAAGACAATAATAGAATCACATGGTTTCAACATTAAATTAATAGTTTGAAGCAGAGAGGTAAGTTGCATGTAAATTGAAATATCAGATGATGGCGTAATGTAACAGAGAGCTAAGTATATATGATTATTTCCTAACTGGATGCGGATACATTTTAGCTCAATCGATTCCATAAAAGGAACAATTACTTCTGCGAACATTAATGTAGAATGTACGGCGAGTAGAACGCCACCTCCGATTTAATCTAGGCGATCATTTCTGAATACTTGGTAATCGCTAGAAAACATTCAGAATCGTAAATGTTTGGCTTTAACCACGGTTCTGTAAAGGAAATAACTTTATAGTCACAATGTAAGGTTTTTAAATACACGTCGGTTAGTTTTGTATTGAGGTCTCTTACGTTCTGGTGGTACACAGTAAGGTCGGATATTAAATTTAGTTTTTTGACTTGGTGTTCAGACGAGGAATAAATAAAAAATAAATGTAAGGCGCGATAACCTCCGAAGAGATCTAAGGCCGAGCTTCTCTTCCAATTTGCGTCGTGCTCCTCTTGATTTTCCCTACAAATTGGCCGGAGGGGACCTACATGTTTTATGCCGACTCCGAACGGCATCTGCAAAGCAGATGAGTTTTCACTGAGAGCTTTTCATGGCAGAAATACACCCGGAGTGCTTGCCAAACACTGCCGAGGGGCGACCCCGCTTAGAAAAATTTTCTTCTAATTGAAAAATCTTATTTCTAAAATTTTGATGTTGCTTTGCCCGGGAGTTGAACCCAGGGCATACGGTGTGATAGGCGGAGCACGCTACCATCACACCACGGTGGCCGCCATACGAGGAATGGAGGTTATATTATTGAAGTTCCTGTTCGGCCTGTATTCAAATTCACGGACAAAAGCTCCAGACGGCCAAAACGAACTACTTAAAAGTGCGTCGTAATCCTTTGGGCCTACATCAATTCTAAAAGAGGAAACATTTCGCGGATAGTTGAAATTAAATTTTATAATTGTTATGTCATCAGTTTTAATTTTAGAAGCAATATTATAATTCAGATCATCTACGGTGGTATCAATATTGAACCTAGAGACAAAAATTTATTTTTTCTGTGGTACTACAACCAGTTTCCTAGGTATTTGTTCCGACCGAGGTGAAATATTTCAAAGCTCCAGATTTTTCCTATAGGAGAGATTTGTTGTAACACAATTGGATGTTGATGCCTCCACAGAAAGAGGATTAGGTGAAGCCAAATCAATAAGTTCAGTTATGTGGAGAGCAGGAATATTCGAAATTTGATTTGAAGTAAAAATACCGGAAGAACCGTTAGGTACAGAAGAATTGTGAGGAACTTTTGAAAGTGGCTCAATGGGCATAGTACCGGAGAAGTTACCATTTGAGTCTTCAAGTCATTCACGTTTAGTATTTCTACTTTCTTTATTTGAACATTGCTGTAGGTCTTCCAAACTTTTTAATGACTTGAATAATGATCCGCAATTTTTGAATTTTTCATTCAGTATGGAAAGATCTTTGCCAACATATATGTAATACTCCTATATTGCTACAAAAGGCTAGGTACATTCCCAAAAGTCAGAGTGCCGATATATTGCGTTTAAACGTTTTTGCTTTTGTATTCAATAATCGAATGTACCTAAATTTAAATTTATTCTTGTCACCAAAAAATTTTATAGGATGTCTTGTTTTGATTTCGAATTCAAAACACATTGCGAGTATTTCCTATTAGCAATATAGGAGTATTACATATATGTTTGCCAATATCAGAAAAGCCATTTCGGGTAACTCTAAATAATTTAAATAGTTCAATGTCAATTGAACAACATTTTAAACCGGACCAGCGCAGGCCCTTATTATCATTTAGTTGGTCCGCAGTCCTGCCTGTCAAACCAGCACACTTTACGTGGGCAAGCCCGTCGCATAGCCTGCATGCCACGTAGGCCTGAGTTCCTCTTTTTACTTGGCAGTTTTCGTATATGCACGACATATTAATTAAAAGTTAGCAGTAAGAAAAATATAGTTGAAGCTAGATAGGCGTAAACAAATCAAGTGGATTAAAATGTGTTAAATAATATCAATAAATCAATTCAATTTAAAATAGAAACGGAAAAAGATGGAGAGCTACCCTACTTAGACACTCCTATTATCAGAAAGAATAACAAATTGTTGATTGACTGGTATAAAAAGCCCACGGCATCTGAAAGACTTACTAATTTTAATTCAAAACATGACAAAAAACAATTATAAACACCGCAAGCAATTTTATTAGAAGAGTTCTCTCGATTAGCGACACGATTTTTCACGAAAAGAATATTGACGAAATAAAAGCAACCTTGACAAAGAATGACTTCCCTATGACAACCGTAAATCAATTACTTCGAACATACTTTACCAAAAATAAGGAGAGAACCAACATAGCCAAAGGAGAGGGAAAAATATACAAATCAGTAGTTCATGTTCCAGGAACATCGGAAAGAATAAAATGATCAAAGCTCTATGACAGAGATAAATATCAGATCGCGTCAACTCATAAACACACGCTAAGAAAACTCTACAGCAATACAAAGGATATAATTCCCAAACAAGAGAAGTCTGATGTAGTTTACAGGGTTCCGTGTAATGGTGACGGGTGCGACTTATGCGATAAGGTATATGTGGGGACAACAAAAATGAAACTCAAGACAAGGATTTCCGCTCACAGGTCAAATGTGAAATTAAGAAGCATTTTTTCGGACAATAAGGACAATAAGACGGCATTGTCATCACATTGCAAGGATACCGGGCATTATCCCGATTTCGATAATGTATCCATTTTACACGAGGAGAAATATTACGGCAAAAGATATACTTTAGAAATGCTGCACATTACGAACACCCCTAATGACACGAAAATGAATTATAAAATAGACACTGATCAGCTGGCGCGCGTTTTAAGACAACAACACTGTTCTAGTTAGAATTGCAGCTCAATACAACAAATGCAGTGGGATGACCAATATATATGTACATATGTACATTTGTATGTTAATGCAAATTATTATGTCTTTTTGTTCGTCATTCTATGTATTAATGTTTTTGCAGATTTTTGTTTATACTTACGGTGTTTTAAATTGTTTATATTTTCATATTTATTTGGCTTCTACGCTTTCTTTTTTCGTACATCTGGTTAGTCGGTAAAACATATTCAATTGTGTAAGTGGTGTTATGTTTAGGGTGAAAAATTGTTTACATGTTAACTAATTGTTGTTTTTGTCCACAGTTCCTGAAGATGATCTCAGAATGAGATCGAAATATCGACCAAATAAAATTAGAAATACAAACATTTAAACTGTGTTTCAATTTTGTAAAATGCCTCGAGCCTCGAATTTAATAAATTATAATATTTGAAGGCAAATAAAATATTTTTAAAATGTTAAATAATAAATAAATAATAATCGGCGGCCACCGTGGTGTGATGGTAGCGTGCTCCGCCTAACACACCTTATGCCCTGGGTTGACACCCCGGGCAAAGCAACATCAAAATTTTAGAAATAAGGTTCTTCAATTAGAAGAAAATTTTTCTAAGCGGGGTCGCCCCTCGGCAGTGTTTGGCAAGCGCTCCGGGTGTATTTCTGCCATGAAAAGCTCTCAGTGAAAACTCTTCTGCCTTGCAGATGCCGTTCGAAGTCGGCATAAAACATGTAGGCCACGTCCGGCCAATTTGTAGGGAAAATCAAGAGGAGCACGACGCAAATTGGAAGAGAAGCTCGACCTTAGATCTCTTCGGAGGTTATCGCGCCTTACATTTTTTTTTTATAAGTAATAAAAGTAATAGACAGGGAAAAAGCGTATTAGCACAAAGAAGCAACACTGAACTAGCAGTTTAAATACACTGTAGTATAACGATCAACAATCCAGAACGCAAACCGCTGTGATAAAAGAATGTGGGAAACAAAATGGGCGCACAACAACAAAAAATGCAATATTAAAAGAGTAGCCTTACAATAGCAACCAATATATATGCAAAAAAGACTCGGTACAAAAATGTTTTATTTAAAAGATTTATACACTCAAACGCTATATAAACGTGCAACTAATATTTTCACCCCCGCTGAGCGGGTTGTGCGCTGGGCTTGGGACCCGCCACGTTAAACCATACTCCAATGAAATATAACAACAAGCCTCGTATAAATACACTTTCTATTGATGACGACCATGACAAAAGTTTGAAGGACAATGGATTGAGGGCAAGTACCTGGAACGTCCCTCCCTGAAAGGGATTGGTGCAGATGCCCGGCTGGTTGATGTCCTCGTCAAAGCAAAATCTGACATCACCGCCGTCCAAGAAATGCGTTGGACGAAGCAAGGAAGAAAGAAGATCAAAAATTGTGACATCTATTGGAGTGGCCATACGAATAAGCGCAGTTTCGGGCGTCGGATTCGTGGTGGGAGAGAGACTTTGTCGCCAAGTGCTGGCGTTCACGCCGGTGGACGAGCGTCTCGCCGTTATCCGAATAAAAACACAATTTTTTAATATATTATTCATCTGCGCCCATGCGTCGACAGAGGAGAAAGACGATGAGGTGAAAAACACTTTTTATGAACAATTAGAACGCACATACGAGCGCCGCCCACCCGTCATGATAAAAAAGTCGTGCTTGGCGACTTTAATTCCAGGGTGGTCAAAGAAGGTGTTTTTGGCCTTACAGTCGGAAAGTTCAGCCTACAAAATGAAACTTCTCCTAACGGACTGAGGCTGATTGACTTTGCCGGTGTTCGAAACAAGTTCATATCCAGCACGAGGTTCATGCATAAAAAGATACATCAAGCTACATGGATGTCTCCTGATCGAAATACTCGCAATCAGATCGATCACGTTGTGATAGACGGACGGCATGCCTCCAGTATTTTAGATGTGCGCACGACCCGAGGACCTAACATCGACTCGGACCATTTTCTCGTTGCAGCCAAAATACCCACCCGCCTCAACGCGGCTAAAACCAAGGAACAAAAAACACAAGGAAAGCTAGACGTCGATAAGCTTCAATCACAACAGACTGCCAATGATTTCGCAACTCAACTCTCACACCTGCTCTCTGAGAGCACAACTCATCCTGAAGGAATACAGGAGCAGTGGCAGCATATCTCCAAAGTCCTTCGTACTGCCGCCGAGGAAAAAATTGGTTACCGGCGGCCACGAAAAAACAACTGGTACGATGAAGAATGCCGCGTTGCAACCGAAAGAAAAGACGCTGCCTACAGGGCTACGTTAAAAGCGAGCGCGACAAGAGGAGTGTGTGAATGCTATCGTGAGTTGAAAAGGGAAGCGAGATACCTTTTCAGGAAGAAAAAAGCAGAAGCAGAAAGGCGGGAGTGCGGGGAGCTTGAGCTGCTAGCCACCAGGAATAACGCCCGAAAATTCTACCAAAAAATACGGCGACAGACGGAAGGTTTTAAGACCGGGCAAAATCCTGTAGGAATAAAAACGGAGACCTTGTAATTGATGTCCAGAGTGTGCTTAGATTATGGAGGGAATACTTCTCTGCTCTCCTAAGTGGTGGCAGCAATTCACCGCGCAGAGATGAAGAACCCGATCCCGCAATCGACGATGATGGAATATATGTCCCCCGCCCGATTATGACGAAGTTAGAATAGCAATAACCAGATTGAAAAACAACAAGGCCGTGGGTGCTGATGGATTGCCTGCGGAGCTATTTAAGTACGGCAGCGAGGAGTTGGTAAGGCTCATGGAGCAGCTTCTTAGCAAAATATGGGCGTACGAGTGCATGCCCGAAGGTTGGAATCTAAGTGTTCTTTTCCCAGTCCACAAGAAGGGGGATACTGCAAAATGCACCAACTATCGTGGAATCAGCCTTCTTAGTATCGCATATAAGGTCCTTACAAGTGTATTGTGCGAAAGATTGAAGTCCACCGTGAACCGGCTGATTGCTGCTTGCGCCCCACGGCGCCAACAACTGAAACAGCTGTTACCACTCATAACTACTACCGTCGTAGTAGAGTCGGTAGCAGTGCTGAGCATCAGCCCCTGCTCCCGTCTTCTCCCCCCTTCTTTTCCGACAGCAATCGTGCAGGTCAGGTAAACAGACTCTTAGTCCCTACCTCCGTTTGCACCGTTTGCCAGCACAGAATATATAGGTTTGCGATATCCGCCCAATGCAGCTTCTGCCTTGGGTGGTGCCACTTTCCTAGATGTTCTGGTCTCCACGACGGCAACCCCCCGACGGGTTTCATCGCGCCATGTTGCCAGGTCGCAAACACAAATCATCCGGGTACCCCAATGCTTGCCCAAGGACGCCCAATCCCAGGGCCACAACAGCAATTGCGTCCTGGCCTTCCACAACCCAGGCGTAGTCACCCGTTACTTACCCCCAGAGTGGCGGCGTCTCCCCTTATGCACTTCAGAATTCTGCAGTTAAAATGTAATGGATTAACTGGGAAGATTACGGAGATAGTCGGTTTCATGAAGCGGCACAACATCCGCATTGCTGCGATTCAAGAGACTAAACTCACAGCAAGATCTGCATTGCAGACCTGCTCTGGGTAAATACTGCTCTCAGAATCGTCACGGGCTGTCTTCTTATGTACCCAGAACACCATCTGCATAATGAGGCGAGAATACTCCCCATCAGGGAGAGAAATGAGATGCTTACCAAACATTTACTGTTGAATACCCAGAAACCTGGGCATCCCAACAGACATCTGATAGATGAACCAGTACCGCCTAGGGGCTTAAGGAGTCATCTTCGTAAGCATTTTGAGGAAATACGGCACCTGAGAACCCAGCCGTATGAAGCGAAATAACACAAGCAGGTCCTTGGTGAACCCCATAAACAGGCGTCGGACCTTTATGCCGGGAATTGTCCGATGAATCCAGTACTTAAAGAAAGTATTCAAAACTCGCGGAAATTGAACGCATACTCCTCAGGGAAACGCGTGCCACTCTTGCTCAACTTCGTTCTGGATACTGTAACAGGTTAAACTCTTACCTGTCCAGAATCAACCCCGACATACAAAATGTACGCCCCGCTTGCAATATGTCCCCACATGACACCAACCATCTCTTTACTTGTAATGTAGAACCAACGCCTCTAACACCCCTTTCCTTATGGTCCACCCCTGTTGAAACGGCAAGTTTCTTTGGACTCCCGTTAGAGGATATTGGTGACAATTTTTGATCGGTCGCGGCTATTAGGTGGGGCGAGCATTGCTACAACAACAACAACAACATGGCGAATGAGGACAAAACGAAGTACCTGCTGTCATCCAGCAAAGAGTAAGCGCATACGCGCCTTGGCAACCACGCTACTGTTGGCACCCATAATTTCGAAATAGTAAAAGACTTCGTTTATTTATCTAGCAACAACATCAGCACTGATATCCAGCGAAGTATCAATCTTGCCAATAAATGCTACTTTGGACTAGGTAGGCAATTGAAAAGTAAAGTCCTCTCTCGGCGAACGAAAATCATACTCTACAAGTCACTTTTCGTACCCGTCCTGCTATATGGGGCAGAAGCATGGACCATTACAACAGCAGATGAAGCGGCTTTGGGAGTGTTCGAGAGAAAAGTTCTTCGAAAGGTTTATGGACCTCTACGCGTTGGCGATGGCGAGTACCGAAGAAGATTTAATGATGAGCTGCACGAGCTATACGCAGACATCAACATAGTCCAGCGAATTAAAACGCAGTGGCTGCGCTGGCTAGGCCATGTTATGCGAATGAAAGATGATGCTCCGGCCAAAATTGTTTCTATCGGAACCCGCCTATGGAAGCAGAGGTAGAGGCCGGCCCCCACTCCGTTGGAAGGACCAGGTGGAAAACGTTTTAAACTCCCTTGGTGTGACCAATTGGCGCCGGTTGGCGGGCCGAAGGAGCGACTGGCGCGCCTTGTTGGACGGCCATAACCGTTTAGACGGTTAAGCGCCAATTAAGTAAGTATACACTTAAACAAAACCAAAGAATTTAATAAATTTACATGTTCAACACAAAAACAGTGTAGCACACAAAGCTTCGCACTTCTTTCGATCACAAAACGAGTAAAAGCACTCAAAAGTATGATTTTAACTTAAAAAAACACAAATAAAGTAAAAACACAACTGCACAGCTTGACGTTTGCGTTCTTAGCCTTTACTACAAGAATGATTCTAAGAAAAATTAACGAAATCGGTAATGGACCACCAACACTTTAATATAAAAGATTTTTAAAAGGGTCGAGGAGGAACAAAATAAGCTTTATCTTTGCAAAAAAAGAGCTTTATATCAACAGTATTTCTTTTCCAAAGTGGAATTTAACCAAGAAATAGGAAAAAACTCAAATTTATGACTAAGATATTTTTCTGTGGTAATAAGATTCTGTACACATATTTTTCCTACAGCAGGAAATATTTTTAGAAAAAGTGGACGAGCGAGGGCGGCGTGGCCGGCGCGAGTGATCGGCGTAAGCCTCTGAATTGAATGGCTGGGCTTCAGAGTATCACATTGTCAACAACTAATGAATATGGAAATATATATAATATTTGAGAAGGTTTTGCTTATATGTATTTAAGGATATCCACGTTTAGGCCATTTCGGAAATATCCGGGGTTTTGGCCTCAAAATCTCGCGGATCGTTAAAAAAATTTCGGGAGTAGCTCGTTGCGGTGAAAGGGAGGAATACTTAAAACGGTCACACTTTTGTAGAGTAGTTTCACCAAAGGAGATGTTCTGGGCTAACTCGTAATACCCGTCGTCGGGACGATTTCTTTAAATCATTTGTGGCAACATGATGGTGACGCACAAAGGCGACTTACGGTTGGTATCAATTATTCCGTTGGTATTCAATTATTTCCGGCCTCATGATATAAGAGCTCATTATGGATGACCGCCTTCACAATTCGAATGTCCACTACGTTAGGGTAGTAGCATGCCCGGTCATTTGTTCAATTGTCTTGAGAAATCTTTTGCTTCACCACTTTGAGTGTTCTTGCGAATGAAAGGGCCAACTTGGTTAAAAAATGTGCCTATTTATTCACATTTGTAACAGGGGCCGTCACGAATAGGTAATATTTAAACATGGCCGATAGGCTATATCCAATGTGATTCACTCCAAGGGACTAGTTGGGAATAGGGCCGCTAACTTTAGGAAATGTCAAACAGGGAGACTTGGGTGTTGAATGGTGAAGTGTGAAAATCAAAATTAAGATTTCAGACGCTATTTTATAGTTAAGCAAATAAAGTGATTTCTCAAACCCTTCTCATACGGGTTTAAGATATATTCAACTGAAGTGTGAGTTGAGAATCATTTCAAAGGAAAATTTAAACCACTGGAGCCTACTAAAGAATTTTGCATCTCGGATTTCGCTTATTCTTTCAGCCAATCGGGATAAAAAATTCGGCACCTTTTTTGGGCAACTTGCTTTTTTAACAACTTGAGGACAATGTTTCGACTTAGGACATTTTATTTAAATTCATTGTTCTTTATTAATGTTTTGAATAAATTATGCAAAGTGAGCATCTAAGTTTATTATATAACTTTTCTTTAAGGGTTTTTTTTAATAACTTGGCGAACTCGGTGACGCGAAATCCATATTAAGTTGGCATTGAAAGCGCCTGTTTACTCAAATAACTTTTGAACGGTTAGAAAGTGTTAAATTTCGACTGCGGCGGCGTTTATCGCGGCGTATATATCTAGTGCGTACATATGTATATATTGTTACGAATATTATCAACACTAAGGGGTACTGTCAGTGACTGTATGCACATCAATAATTCAATCATTATCTCTAAAAATATGTACATACACGCAGCGAAGAAGCAACGCACATACACATGCAGATATCTTATCTGAGATATGCAATTATAATTGTGTAAGTGTTGCTCACAAATACACGAACTGTGAGAGAAGCTATAAAATTGTGCATCTGTAGTTATAGCTGAGAAACTTATAGCAGATAACCAACTAGTATATTCTAGAACAGAACCGCCTAGAAATGTCAACGAGGAAACCAAACACTACAAAAGAAAGCAACAGTAGGGGCGCGGAAATTAGTTGGATTTAACACGATATCTAGCGAGCAATAGCAGCAATTATTTGAAAATCAGTTTCATTTAAGCAAGCTATTGGTTGTGAAGTATAAGTGTTACTGTGACGTACTTTAATAAAGGTCATTTGCATTATTAAATATTGAAGTTATTTATTCAACAGTTTAGCGATACGAACGTTAGTAGAAGGTTGCGCGATTGCTGCGAATTGCACTAAAATCGTTACAATATTTATGTAATTGCAGCTGAATGCTTACGTATATTCTAGTTTATTTGGGGTGTTTTAAAATGTGTTAATATTGAATAAAATAATTTTAAAAAAATTTAATTGTAAAAAATTTAATGAGCTGATAGGCCTTAGTTAAATAAAACACAATATTTAAAGTTGTATTTTAGTTTTACTTCGTCGATATTTCGATTTCAGTCTGAAATCATCTTCAGGAACATATGACTATGTTTGATCGATCAAATTAAATAAAAGCGTTGGGCGCGGACCAGAAATATAAATGCGCCACCTATCGGAGTTTTTTTCGTATTATTGCATTGTCATCGGGTTCTGAACTATATTCCAAGTTTCAAGCCTGTAGCTTATCGGGAAGTTACTTAAATTTCAATTAAAAAACTCGTGCTGGCCAGCGAGCCGGGCGGCCTGTCAAGTCAAGCTAAATAAAACCGTTTAAAAAGGGTCCCGCTTAGCAAAAACACCTGGTTTAATAAAAAAAAACAACGCTTCTGAATAAGTGTCCGAGTTAGCAAAAGTACCCGGTTCCAAAAGAGTACCCAGTTTATCAGAAGTACCCTGTTCAAAAAAGTAATCGATTTACATACGTACCCGATTTAGCAAAAGTACCCGGTAGCAGGGACTACGACATTTGCACATAAATCACTAAACACTTATCTTATGGGAGCCGCAACATTCGCCGCGAACTCTTCTGTCGGCGCTGCTTATACTACAGGTCCAATTGGCAAGGACAGATGGGGTTTCAAGAAGCACAACCTAGAACCCAGTAAAAAACATCAAGGTAGAGAAGAAGTAATGGCAGCGATTAACACGAGAGCTACAAGAAGCTTTGTAAGTGACGGGCGATGGTAGAGCGCAGAGCATAACGGAAACGAACAAGCAGAGGTGAAATTAATTGATCAGGTGCATTGCATCGAGCTACTCGTATTACCGGGATTTGTCTAAAGGGTTTTAATCGGTACAGATCGAATCAGGCAAAGGCAAAGTAGAAATTGAGATGTGGAAAGAAAGCGTTATTAACATGACAAGCGGTTGAATAGAAGCAAGGGGCATAACGTGTAAAACAATAGCCAAAACGAGCGTAAAGGTGTCGAGGAGAATGTGAGGAATGAACCAAGTTTCACACTAGCGGAAAGTACCACGGATTTCGCGTTGAACAAATTTTTGAAGTTTGAGTTCAAGGTTGCAGAGAACAGATGTTAGGAGTATCCAGCATAGCTGAACACCAGATAGTGATGAGAGATGTTCGCCAAATTAGGCAGCGGTATTTCCACAGAGAGTTGGTGCAGTGTCTGAATCGCAAGGGATGGAGCACAATTGGCTCCAATGTTTACCGTTATTAGTTCGTATAGGTTAATTGATTCCTTGGGCATGTGCGAATTATGATTCGCTGGTATTTTGTTTGGACCCCATTGACCCATATTTGGCGACACATTTTCTCTATGTCGCCGCTGAAGACTTTTTAACAGCCTCCAACAAAGTTTAAGAATTCTCAGGTCAGACTATAGAATTGGAAACGGATATAGGGCATCGTCGTGGTAGGACATAATGCGTTAGACATGACTCTGAATTTTGCTGTTGTATTTCCCTCCTTTATAACAGCATTGTGAGGTAGGAAGTAACATTTCAGTCTGGCCATACAATTTTATTTTATTTTGTTCGTAAATCGGAATTTTTGCTAGTCGTGTCTCCATGCAATAAAATTGAGAACACGCACTTTTCAGAGAGGGGCCTAAGGTAAACTCTTTCTTAAAGGGTAAAGAAACAACCCCTTTACTTGTATTCGCGAAACATGAGCCCATATTATTAATTTGAGTGTTTTTTCTTTCAGCATTGCATCGTGATTGAGCTTCTTGTGACGTTGGTGCACCAATAGTATCAGAAGAATATGTAGGTTTTGGCTGATTCGAAATACGAAGCAGCGCAGGGTGTCTTAACTGACAGGTGGTAGAGTTAATTTGATTGGTGCACTTTAACACAGAATGGCAAGCAGAAACATAGTATAGCAGAGCAGAGCGAATGCTCTTAATATGTTCAAACCGTTTTTTTTTTTGCGTTAAACGTAAAAACTTTTCGCACTTATAATACATAATCTTGTTCTTCTTTGTTCCCATTTTCTTCGGGTTGTAATTTCATCATGACCATCAAGTATTCGGTAAAGTATGGTCCGAAAACAATTGGTCCCCTTTGAATTTTGATCGGTTGGCTAGCCACTGGTACTGCTTTCTCCATGTGCACCCGCTCTGACGACGCTTTATTTCGCCTACGCTTATGTCTGCTGAAGATACTGCTTTTTGGTATCTCCTAATCCCATGTGCGGTGATCGTTCAGGAACGGTGACCAAGTCGGTATATGACCTTGCGGTGGCACGAAGTCTGTGGTTACTATTTTCCATGGCTGCGGATATTGCGTGGTCGCCAATAATCACACCGGGCTCTTCTCTGCCGCCTTTTATTGTGTAAAATATATCTGGTTCCGTGTTTTGCAACGGGCGGCGGGAGATCGCATTGCATATCGCGTTCGGCGCTCTTTTTCGGTACTCTCTATCGAAACTGTATTTTTGCATAGCCGGGTAACGGGGGTAGAAGCGTTGCTTCAGCGGTAGGTTATCCTTACGGATGGTCGAATGTTCGGTTGCGGTAATTGGGCTAACGGTTTTGCTCAATCGCTTCTAGTGGTGCGCTGAAAAGTTTCCTGCTCCGAATTTCGGCAATCGCTCCCGTTTTCCCGGTTGGTTGCACATAGTGTGTCTTGCTCGGCTGATCTCCTTGTCAAGGTGATTTCTAACGGCTGGCCATCTAGCGTGAGGGTGATTCCTCTTTCCCGTAGAAAGTCCATTCTTAAGATCATCCACTCTACCAGGTTCGGGATACCGGACATCATTGTGTTAGTCATTCGTCCTTGGTGCGTAATCCTTGCTAGGTAGGAATAATTTAGGCACACGTGTGGTCGGCCAATTGGACGCTGAGCTTGTTAAGACCTGGTTAGATGTTGTTCCTCTCCAGGTGATTTCGTATTGACTCATCGACTTATAATAGGGTGGCGCCGGTATCCACTATCGCGCGCACGCTCATGCCCTCTGTGGTTATTGCTATGTAGAAACGGCCATCTACGTGCATTTCGGCAGTGAGCTCGCATGCTGATAGTTCCATTGGCTTCTGTGGCCGAACATATAATGCTTGACGGCTTCCTCTCATATAGTTTGACGGCGTTTTGGATGTGTTATTATCGGTAGATTGGTTGGTAGAAGGGTATGGGCAGTTTCTGGAGAGGATGTTGTCTTGTCCACACCTTGAGCAGAACATTCTCCAGTGGCCCCTGCATTGAAAGCGTCTGTGTCCGCGTGCGTTCCTTGCAGCGCAGTAGCACTCCATCCTATCGTACTCCGTTTGGAGATGATAAAGGCTGTGGACCACTACTTTGCCCTGTTTCGCTTCCTCGCATTTTTGAAGCTCATATTCCTCCGTTATTTCAGCAGCACTCCATGCTATCGTACACCGTTTGAAGATTATAAAAGCTGTGGACCACCACTTTGCCCTGTTTCGCTTCCTCGCATTTTTGCACTCATATTCCTCCTTTATTTCCAGGAGCTCGTCAATCGTCCTAAACTCGCTGCGTTTGACGAAGAGGCGGTATTCTACGTGTAGGCCATCGTAGATCCGTTCGAGGTGGTTTTCCTTACACATTGTCGTGTGCTGGCGGATCAGCGTTTTCAATGCGAGGATGTAGCCTTTGGCTTTTTCACGGCCGTGTTGCTTTCGTTGTCGGATGGCCCCTTCCAAATGTCGAAGATGACGCTTGGGCAGGAAAAAATTTTGCACTTCCGTTCGAAAATTGCTCCATTGGTTGATTTGTTGTTTACGGATGCGGTACCACCGGGGTGCTTTTCCACGTAGAAGTTCCGGCAGCGTTGGCAGGAGCCGGTCGACGGGGATGCGGTAACATTCGGCAAGCTCCTCTATCCTCTCCAGAAATTCGTGCAGCGATTCTTCTCCCGAAAGGTGCAAATTCCAGGGGCGAACGGTATTCATTAGCTCACCGTCGCTCATTTCATCTCGTTTCGGAGGTGCGCGTTCTCTCTCGTGCGCATGCGGTTGGGAACTATGAATCTGGATGGTGGGGATTGACTTTGTCGGTAGTGAGGAGATACTTATGACATTTGCTGTCGGTGTTGGTAGTTTATCTGGTTTCCCTTCGTCCTTCCCTCTCCAATTCAGACTCGAGTAAAGGTCCAACAAACCCCTACTGAACAAAAACACAATATTTATGTGTTATGAACACACGCACACACGGCTGGAGGAATTAGGAAGGCGACAGATTTCCGTTCCAAGATGGTAAGGGAGAGCGGCGGCTAACGGTCGTTGTAGCAGAGGGGGTTTCGGCAAGGCGGGTGAACGGTGGTAGGGTAACGGACGGATTGGTTCGGCGGTATGGATGCAGCGGTGGGATCAGAACGGTGGCTTAACGGCCGGCGTAGCAGCGGCGGGAAGGAAGCAGCGACAGGTTCAGCACGGCGGCTAAACGGCAGTAGGATGACGGACGGCCAACGGCCGGCGTAGCAGCGCCGGGATGGAATCAGCGGCTTAACGGCGGTAGAATGGCGGACGACCAGCAGTCGTCGTAGCAGCGGCGGTACGCAAGCTTAACGGCGGTAGGATGGCGGACTGCCAACGCTCGTCGTAACAAGGGCGTAACGGCGGTAGGATGGCGGACGGCGAACCACCGGCGTAGCAGTGGCTTAAAGGCGGTAGGATGGCGGACGGCCAACGGTCGGCGTAGCACCGGCGGGATGGAATCAGCGGCGGCACCAGATGGGCGATGATGCGACGGCAGCGGCGGTGGGTTACGGAGCGCGTACCATTGCGAAGGCGATAGGGAAAGTAGGCTGGCGACGTAGTTTACCTGTACAGCGGCTATTTGTTCTAGGCGGGGGATTAGGCGGGATCGGTAGTCGTCGGCGGTATCGGCGGGATCGGATGGATAGGTAGTCGTCGGCAGAATTGGTAGTCGGCGGGGTCGGTGACCTACGGAAGAGACTGCGAGGACTCGGGGTAGTGCTGATTTCACCGCTGGACACCGGCGCCTCCCTACTTGCAAGCTAGATAGAAGGTGCGTAAGGGAGGCAGGACACCGCGACACCGTGGACCAACCCGTGGACGGAGGGGAAGTGCAGCTTAACGGCACAGCGGTAACCCTTTGTGCGCACCCATCGGCTCACGGCAGAAACCAGACCTGTGGAGAGGGGATCGTTCGGTCGTTCGGGCTGCTGGTCATTCCTTACCAGACCAAGGCTACGGAGGGAAGAGTAGCCCGAAGACGCCATTCGGGTCGTCCTGGTGCAGCAAGGGGTCACTCGCACCACGGCCGCACCTTCTTCTCCCAGCTAACTAGTGGGAGTGGTCCCTTCGCTCCAGCCAGCCTACTAACCCAGAGCTGAGAGGGAGGGTTTAACTGCTCATTAAGGCAGCCGGCTGCTCAACACCAAGGTTGGCGTCGGAGGGAGAAGTAGTCCGAAGACACCACTCGCGTCGTCCAGCCCAGGTAAAGGGTTCCCCGCGCCATGACAGCGTCCCTTCCGCTCAGCCCGAGCTGAGGCTGGAGGCACAGGAAACAAAGTTCTCATCACAGCTGGAAGCTTTTAGTGAACGACAAGATAAAATGGAGGCCGATATGGATGCTTTGGAAGATCGGATTCAGGAGTTACAATTGAACCGTTAAATCACTTCAACGTCTAATCTGAAGGTAAAATCCCCAACGTTTGATTGTTCTGTTCCTTTCCAGGTATTTAAACTCCAGTTTGAGAAGACGTCAGCAGCGAACAACTGGAATGCCGAAGATAAAGTTGCTGCATTGTTCGTGGCGTTAAAAGGACCAGCTACTTAGATCTTACAGACCATCACAGAGTACGAACGTAACGGTAGTGAAGCATTTGCAGCTGTTGTAGAACGACTGTACTGAAGAGAACACCTCTATAAATGTCATACGGGACGTGGAAACGAAGCGAGCTACATACGCAAACCAAAAGCCAACATTTGCTGAAACAATATCCCATGCACTGACTCAGGAAACTGGCTCACTTTTGAGTAAACCAGCATACCAAGCCCATCGTGTGGAAGTAGAAAGGCCTGAGTGGGTAGACGCAATTTTGGAAGCATTGAAGGGAACGCAGCAGAAGAATAATGAAGCAGTCAAATGCTTTAAGTGTGGAAAATCAGGACACACTGCACGTTATTGCAGCACCAACCCCAATAGTTCCAACAATGTGGGTGGTCGTAAACGCAGAGTTGAAGGAGATGAGCAAATCTCCAAATCCACTCAAACGTTAAAATAAAGCGAGCCAGCCGCAAGGGGCGACAGCTGGCTCCCGCAATTGAATGCCCCATAATCTCTATCTCTTAAACTGCAAAAGGGTCGAGCAATCTTACTGTCGGAAGACATGTATATGCAAAGTAACGTTTACTGAGTGTAGATTCGGGCGCATCTCATTCGATGAGATTTAGTCAACAAGAGGATAAGAGCATTGCTTGGACGCTTCCCAAGGCAAATCGATTCTATGTACCGGAGTGACTCGGGATTTTTCCCGACCAAGGACTGTCATTTCATGAATCCCCATTTAATTGTTGCATCCCTCCCACAAATTGTCATCCTCACAGCAGCTCCTTGCAGCGGGACTGCTCCATATTGTCTTGCTCCGGGAAGGTGTTGAACCCAATCTGGGTCCGTATCGTGGCCCCGGTCCTGAGAAATGGTTTTGCTGCATCTGCCGGAAAATAATCTTTTTAGGAAGGTCATACTCTTGTCGGCGTGTCTCGTGTAAGGGATGGTTGCATCGGACAGATTGTTCTGGGCTAGATTCCAAAACCTGATGTCCACGTAACTTCTATAAATCTTTTGTGGCTCCTTGCTGTTCACGCCCTAGGGCGTCCCATAGTCTACACCTTAGCGCCTCACTACCTTCCAGCAACCCCGTTGCTCAGCAAGCCACAAAAAGTACCTGCTGCTGCTCGGGCCCCACGGCGCCACCAACTCAACGGCTGCTCCTACCCATACCTACAATCTCCGTAATAGCAATGCCGAGCATCAGCCCCTGCCCCCGTCTTCCCCCCCCCCCCCCTCTTTTCCGGCTGCAATTGTGTAGGTCAGGGAAACAGCCTCTTAGTCCCTACCTCCCTTTTCTCCGTTTGCCAACACAGAATATATATGTTTGCGACATCTGCCCAATGCTGCCATGGACGGTACCACTTTCCTAGATGGTCTGGTCTCCGCGACGGCAACCCCCCGACAGGTTTCATTGCGCCATGTTGCCAGACCGCATACCCAAATACACCCGTCACTTACTCCCAAAGTGACGACGTCTCCCCCCTTGCACTTCGGAATTCTGCAGTTAAACTGTAATGGATTAACTGGGAAGAAGCGGCACAACATCCGCATTTCTACGATTCAAGAGACTAAACTCACAGCAAGATCTGCTCTACAGACGTGTTCTGGGTATAATGTCCACAGAAAATATCACGAGAGCGGAATTGGAGTCGGCCTCGCGTTTATCATACATCACTCTGTGCAATATCATACATTTGATCCTAACATTGGCCGCAGGGACAGTGTATTAGAACGTCAAGGCTTATCTGTCCGGTCAGGCGATGCAAACCTAGAATCATCAGCATCTACATCCCTCCTGCCACCTTTTGCCCCAGTGGATACCGCCCTAATATCAGCGCCTTACTCACTGGCAACAATTGCATTATCTTAGGGGACTTCAATGCCCATCACGATCTTTGGCATTCAAACTTGCGGGCGGACAGCAGGGGTGAGATGTTGGCAGATCAAATATAAGAAACGACGTTCCGCATAATAAACGGAGACGCCCCTACACGTAGAGGCTAGAGGAAGACCATCAGAGTAAGGCAAAACATTTGACCAGGATGGTTCCAAACCTCGCCGCACCAATGTTGTGAAACATCAAATCGACACTGGAGATGCGAGGCCGATCCGTCTGTGTCCTCGTAGTGTTCCACTGGCGAAGCGGGAGCTCACCGGTAGTACTTGTGAAGAAGAAGTTTGGAAAAATGAGGTTTTGCGTGGACTACCGCAAGTTGAACGACGTTACGAAAAAGGATAGCTACCCATTGCCAAGCATTGACGATACTCTGGACTCGTTATCTGGTAAGTGTTGAAGCCAAAAGGCTTGCAATGGTTGGGAATCGCTGGTGTTCCCCCAATTCAGCAGTTCCCTACAAAGGAACTCTGTCAATGGAAAATCACCGGTGATCACTTGCATACTAGGAGAGAAGTAACTAATGATTGGCTAGAACGATGAGTCTTTTGATAACCATCATCGGAATCGCATCCAGCCATCACCGTGTCTTACAGGTAATTTATAAGTTTTTCTATTGTGATTAACTTCATATTGTACCTACAAATTTATATACTTACTTTCGTTGTATATCTATGTATTTATCTTTTTAAATACACTTTTATCACTATTCTAATTCGTTGGTTTTTATTTCTTTTTGTACCAAATCTGCCGTGAGTTCGTACCGGCATTTTCTTCGTTAGATCCCCGCCCGATCATTTGGTCCATCGAGCCGTCAAACTGCACGGGATTTTTTTTTTTTTTTGGAAAAGTAAACTAAAACACATATACAATTACAGCAAAGAGAGGCAGAAAAACGAAGACATCAACACAAAGAAGAAGAAGAAGAGGAAACACTAACAAATTAATTTCGATACGAACAAACAATTAGGTTTTTTCTTGTGTAAGAAATATACTTACTTATGTGCAAGAGAAAATTAAAAACTAAACAGAAATTGTTTTATTAGTGCTAATAGCGATATTTTAATTTGTCACATACACAAGTGCACAAGTGAGAGATAAATACGATCGCCCGCAATAAAGTGTTCGCGACTTTCTCAGCTAATTTTCGGCAAAAAAGTAAAATGAATTTTTTTTAATTTTCGGTTTGAAAAATAATTAAATTGATAATAAAATCGATCGTATTTATCTGTTCTGGCAGTGTATTTTAATTATTTCCACGTTTATTTAAAATTGGATTTTCAAATCGTTGAATATCATAAATAAGTGAATAAAACTTTGTATTGTTTTTCTTATGCACACAGGTGCAATCGGTAATAATTTGTGAATTCGCTTTCGTTCACTCTCTGAGTTCTCGCGGTTTATCCACTAATACAAATTTACGTTTAGTGGAAATTAAAAATCTTTTTCGAGTCTCGAAATCACTGGTTTGTTTTCTCCTACTCGCAAAATAAACAAAATCCATATTAAAATTTTCGCGTCTACGTAAATTTTATTTAACTTAAATTTCAGTATTTAACTTAATATTCAATAAGCATTTGGCTATCGGTCATTTGTTTACTTTGTATAGTTAACAAAATCATTTGATTTAAATATTTGCGTACATACAAACGTAATTACAATATTTCAACCTCCATTTCCATTGCCTTTGTTATTTTCTCGCTCTTTAATTTGGTTAGCGCGGGTTGTTACTTGTGTACATATACATACAAGGCACATTTGTAGGAACATACAGCCCAGTAGGAAATTTTTACATTGACCCCGTAGGAAATTTTTCAAAAATTAACTGAATTAAATTCGAGAAATTTTTTCAGATTTATATTTAGTTGGTGGCGCTTATCATTCGTTGACGGTTTTTAGTATTTGGGTACATTCCAATATTCGTCATATTTACTCGATCGTTTTAATTCTCGGCATATAAAGCTTTGTACTTTTGAGAGTAAATATGGCCTTAAGTTACTTTACTAAGTGTTCAGACCAAATTGTTGAATTCAATGCGGAATTCAATGAAGCCTATTTAAAGGAAAATTCGAAAACCTCCTTGGAAATTCTAAAAACAAAATTAATCGACGCTTGCTCGAACACAAAGCTTGTTACGTGCCCCTTCGGCCTCTTACTTAAGATGGGCTTGCCTAGCATGATAGTAAACGTGGCGTGTGCACTGGCGTTAGTACGGGAGCTTCAGCCTGGGGAGGGTTCGAAACACCTTTACTGAACCAAGCCATCATCCTTCAGCTTTAAAAGAAATTTAATTTGCACACTAACGAAAGCTACCGGAAACCCTGAGTACCCCCAATTATGCCTGGAAAACCCCATACCTAGTAGCGCGTATCTGATTTTGGCGGCTGCTCTTGACCCACCCTACCATGGCTTTAAAGCTGTTAATAAAGCCCCATTAAATCCACCCACACTAACTATGGAATCAGACCAACACAATTGAGTTTAAAATTCCATAATTACAAATATTTATTAAAGCTCAATTCAATCTTCTTATATTCTAATAGAAGCTTCAAAATAGGTATAATGCTAACACTAAGATTACAATTATTTACTTATCTCCTAAAGTACTAACATTTATTTGTTTGGGGGTATCAATCAGCTGACCAAAACCAACCTATCTCAACCATACATACATAAGGTATTCCATAGGCTAACGACCTTGTCATTCTCGTAGACTTGTGGCTTATTCAGAAAAAAAAATAATAGAGAGGGAAGAAAAACCCGCTCTAACTCCCTTTGGTTTGCACAGCAGAGCTCTCAGCAATCCATTCAAAAATAGAAATTAATGATACCAAAAAAAAACTAAGTTGACGTGCATATATAGATATGTATGGACTTATGTGAACTTTGGCGCACGCAAGCAAGAAAAAATATAATGCACCTACGTACATACATAACTAATATGTATGTAAGTACATGTGTCTAGGCACCTTCTCTGGTTATGCTAAAATAGTTGGTGGACAAAACGAATTAAATTCACTTACATGCTTTTGTCGTTATGTACCCATTTGCTTAGTCCAACGCTGTCTCACGAAGCGAAGAAGGCCTTCCTTGCTTTGTATGAAGCGGCTGGTACGCGATCGTATGCTTAACCCTATGGAAGAAGCGTTAGGGCTAGGGAAGATTTCAGCCAACCAACAAAAAAATCCTGCGATATAATTAATCTTAAAAACCGACGAGGGCTATTTTTTGGTCATGCATTGTATGACTGGTGTGCGAAGGTCGCTTAAAAGGTATCAAAGATTAATCGCCGCCGGCATGAGCGCAAACAAATGAAAAACTAAGAGATTCTAAGAGAATTTCCAAATTTTTGTCAAAGTAAGAGTTTTAGTAAGTTTAATGTGCCTTTCGGTTTCCTCTCGAAAAAGTAAACAGAAAGTGGGTAAATGGAATGAAAATTTATGACATTTTGTGGAACTAGGTCAGTTTTAGCAGCGATCATATGGTATTCTATGTAAACGTACATAGAATAACTCTGTTAATAACAGGTTTTTTAACATATTTGCATAAAAAAATGTTCTTAATCAAACTAAATATCCGACGGCAAAGTTGAGATCTAGGTTGAAGGTAAGTATAAAGAGTACCTTAACTGGAAGTAGGAGGATACTTGGTATATCTTAAGGGTAAGTATAATCTAACGTATTCAAATCCATTTCAACTTAATTAAAATTATAATTTTATCCTTTTTTTTTGATATATGTATGAGTATACCTATCCACCTGTGTAATTAACATGCAGTAACATAGTTACAAAATAATAGGTCTTTTCAGCTACCTTTACCCAAGGGAACTCAGACTTTAGGTTCAAAGGTAAGTATTACTAAATTAAATTAGGTTAGGGTCATTTTATATCAGCATGCTAAACATCTTTCTAGATGCATATGCACTTTTAAATCTATTTACTGCCCTATCTTCTTCTCTAGCGACCACGCATCGCTAGAACATTGAATTATGGCAGCTAAATTTAATTTATTATTTTAGGTGCGATTGAGTTTCATAATTTGCGACTATACAACTTGATGTATTATCAAGCGCCTAATTGGATCGGGTTTTGAGGGGTTAGCCGCATGCAACTCGATGGGGGCTCCTGCACCCGTCTTCCAGCGTTCCGGTCGCTAATCGTTTCCAATGTATGCTCAGTAGGTATTTGTCTGCAAGGGTACCGAATTTTAATTCCCATTCGTTGTTTAAAATACTAACACTACCCGTCAGCACTAAACTACACGGACACTAAGTTATAGGTTATCACTGCGTCTTACCTAATTTCTGGGCCAGATCTTGTGCAGGAATTGATGATTTTGTGTTGGTATGTTCGATCTACCGTGGGTAACGTTCTACGAAAACACTCGCGAATTTAGATGCCTTACTAGGCTTAGCTTAAAATTCAATACTCGACCCGGACTTAAATTTCTGCACCAGATGTTTACCGCACGGTAGTTCCTCAGGAAAAGAAAGAGCTGAGCACCGGAAATCGCTGAAGACCCATATGGTTATCATTGACGTCTTGATTATCGATGTATGTATTTTGAAGTTGAGTTTAGACTAGTGTTAGATACTACAGAGTGTAACAGAGTCATGAAACTTGTAATAAAAGAAAATCAAAAGCGTAGAAAGAAAAAAATTTAAATGTAAAGATGAAAAGTATGGTTGGTGCTGAAGTGTTCATGTACCCATGGTACATATACCCCCCACCTAGAGTGTTGGTGCGGTTGGTATCTTTCCTCTGTCTTTTTGGATGTCCTTTTGGTTATAGGTAGCTCGTTTGCCTGTATCTACGTCTTGCAATTCATATAAACAATTGCCGGTTTGTGCAACAACGGTTGCTTTTACGAACTTAGGGGCAAGCTTGGCACAAAATTTATTTGAGGCGTCACTCAGCACAAAATTGCGTCTATAGACCGAGTCTCCAACCTTAAATTTTTCTGCAGAACTTCGTAAGTTATATCTTTTTGCTGACGATTCGAATGCTTTTTTAATATTTTCACCTATAGACTGCCGTATTAACGCCAGTTTGTCTAATCTATCTAGGACGAGACCTTCGAGGGACCCCAGTTTTCGAAAAAGCGGATACTCGTCACCATGAGCCGGCATCTGCTGACCAAAAAGGGCATAGTAAGGGGTACAACCTATGGACTGGTGAACAGAACTCCTCAATGCCTCTGCAATGCTTGGCAAGTGTTTGTCCCACAGAGCCTGGTCATCTTTTAAATAAGCTCTTATTCCCGCAATAATGGACCGATTAACCCGCTCGCTGGCATTCGCTTGAGGACTGTATAAGGCAGTGTAGACATGTTTGATACCCCGTTCAGCAAGCAAGTTATTGAACTGGGATGACTTGAGTTGTTTCCCGTTGTCACTTAAAATTATTTCGGGTGTTCTGAAAACAGCAAACACACTTTCCCGAAGAAAATTGCTTATCACAAGAGCATTAAAATTCTTTACGGCCTTGAAAAGAGGAAATTTGGTATAGTGATCCAAAACAATAAAGATTCCGATATTACCTTGCTTTGAACGGGGATATGGACCGAGGAAATCGACGTAGAGTTTTTGGAAAGGACGCTGAACGGTGTATTGTGCGGACATAGGGGATCGCAGCGTAGCGTTTGATGGCTTCGAGGTTTGGCAGGTTTCACAACTTCGGATGTAGTCCTTTACGTCAACCGTCATGTTTGGCCAATAAAAGTTCATTCGAAGCCGTTCTAAGGTTTTTGATATTTATATTTATATATTTGTTAGGCTGGCGGTGGGCATTCTGTATCACGTTCTCAACCAAGCTTTTCGGGACCCATAGTTTCCAGTTGTATTTCTCTCGCTCCGGGTTACCGTTGGGACATTCGGTCCTTTTATAGACCCGGTTATCAACTATTTGCAGATCAGGTAGTCTACTTTGATTGTTTTTAATGTGAACTATTAATTTCTTGTACCCTTCGGACTTAAACTCGGATGATTCTATATCAACTATCGGACGGACCTCTAACTCATTGATTTCTTCGAAGTTTTGGCGGGATAAGGTATCCGGCACTACATTTAAAGAGTCCTTTCTGTGCTCTATTTTGAATCGATAACCTTGAAGTTTCAATGACCATCGTGCTAGTCGGGTGGATAGGTCGCCTTGGCGCAACAGCCACTGAAGACTGGCATGGTCAGTCACAATTGTAAAATCTTGCCCTTCAACATAGGCTCTGAACTTTTTTAAACTGAGCATAGCTGCAAGGCATTCTAGCTCCGTAACGCTATAATTGCTTTGAGCCTTGTTGAGTTTTTGGGAGAAATATGCAATTGGGACTTCGATACCTTCTTCATTCCTCTGCGCCAAAACCGCACCAACACCAAGCTTAGAGGCATCACATTGGATTATGAATGGCTTTGTATAGTCAGGACTGGCTAAGACAGGGGCAAAACATAATACTTGTTTCAAATTATCAAACGACTTCTGGGCTTCATCATTCCAAGTGAAAATTTTGTTTTTCAGTCAGTCAAAGGGGTGGCAATGGACGCAAAGTTATCTACGAACCGACGGTACCACCCGGCCATTCCAAGGAATCGCCGAACTTGTGTAACGGTAGTGGGTACTAGATAATTGGTAACTGCGGAAATCTTCTCCGGGTCAGTTCGAAGAGTGCCATCACCCACAATATATCCCAAATACTTCACCTCGCCGATGCAAAACTTACTCTTCTCCACGTTAATGGTTAATCCAGCTTTTCTTAACTGGTGAACAACGTCGGACAGAACGGACATATGGCTATAAAAATCTTCGGACAGTATGAGCAGGTCGTCTATATACCCAAAAACTTGATTTTTTAATTTGGGTGGAATGATGCGATCCATCAAGCGGCAAAGTGCTTGAGGGGCGTAGCATAAGCCAAAGAGCATCACACAGTATCCATACAACGGACGGTTGGGGACAGTAAAACAAGTATAATCTCTAGATTTCTCGGACAGGGTGATTTGCCAAAAGGCTCGACGCAAATCTAGTGAAGTTATGTATTTTGCCTTTGGTATCCTGCTTAGTATACCATCTATATGCGGGAGGGGGTGAGCGTCCTTAACGGTTACGCTGTTTATCTTTCTGGAGTCAAGACACAGACGGACTTTATTTGGCTTCTTCACTAGAACGACCTGACTGGACCAAGGACTGTTAGGGGACTCTTCGATCACTCCTAACTTAAGCATTTTGTCGATTTCTGCGTGAACTAATTTTTCTACCGCAGGGGAAATGGGGAAGTATCTTTGTTTGATCGGACGGACGTTGGGCTGTAGCTCTATTACGTACTCCATAAGAGACGTTTTCCCTAAGCCTTCCTTATCACAGTTCGGAAATCGGTTTTTAACCATATTTAAGTGAACGGTTTGCTCGTCAGTTAAGAACATGGCATTACCACTCGGTTCTACATCAAGGGCAATTTCGGATATAAGGTGGGGCGCGATTTGGAATTTAATCCAAAAATCGACTCCCAATATAACTTTTTGAGAAATACTTGGTATGACAAAAAACGAAATCAATTGATTCCTACCCTCAAATTTTACTTCCAAGTTTATAATCCCGAAAACCACTTGCGTTTTACCGTCAGCAGTACAAACTGCAGTTTTATGTTCTCGCAACTTCTTTTCTTTGCGAATCTCGTCTGCAAGTGAGGATCCTATACATGAGACTCGGGCTCCGCTGTCTAGCAATCCTAAATGATCTACACCACAAATCGTTACTTTAGCATAGGGCCTTAGGTCAGATGACTTCTTGGTCAAAGAGCACACAAAGTTCTTAATTGATCTTCGTTTGTCCTTAATACCTCTCCAAAACTCGTTAATGCGGACGGCCGAACGACTTCTAACGGGTATAGACTTATTTTCTTCAGAAAAAATTCGGTTTCGGACTTCATTATAATTTTTAAGGCGGACATCGTAGGGAACAATCTCATGGACAAATGGACTAGTCTTCGCAGAGTGGCTACCTGTTTCTGCGCGGGAAATCAAAGGATTTATTATTTCGGTTTTGGGTCTTTGCGAGGGTTCAACTTCGAAACCTCGCCCGCTTGCAAGTTTCCAGAACACGTTTCGCATTGCGGCCTATAAACATTTGGCTTGCCGCAGCCGTAACAAAAGACACTTTGGTCTTCAAGACAATCCATATACCTGTGACCTTCACTCCTACAGTTCCAGCACACTAATTTCGACGCGTCGAACGACCGTTTCGTCACTTCGTCCACTTCACACTCTGCAGTTCCGCGCATTTCGTCTTCGTACTGCAGCTCATTAGCATATCTACGGGGTGCTTGTCGAGCATTTGCGGATGGTAGTGGGGTACAGGATTTTGTAATTTCGCTTGCAAGGCTTTCACCCTTCAAGCATAGTCTACGTAGTTCGGCGAGAGAGCTAACAGGTACATATAGCAACTGCTGTCGGATGCGGGGACGTAGGTTGTGTTGCAAAATTTCTATCAGTTCGGCCTCTGTCAGTGGTACTTGTAAGGGTTCAGCCAATTTGAGAACAGAATTCCTAAACTCATCAAAGCTCTCGGTCATACCCTGCTTTCTGCCCCTAATGTGCTCCTTCAACTCAAAATCACTTTTGTGTTGTTGTAAATTAGTTCTGAGAGCCTGACACAGGGAAATCCATGTGACACGTTCCACTGAACGTCGATACTTCCAGTACCAATCTTTAGCATCGTGAGTAAATAAACTTTGGAAATGTTCGCAAAGGAGGTTGAAATTCCCACCGAGGGTATCTATTACCTGGCATTCGATACGGTAAATAAAGCTATCGACCGATAACTGCGTTAAACCATCGAACGTGATACCCCAACTCGAAATGAGGTGTGCAATTCTGCCGGAATTGGGTACACTCGACATATCGCTAAAGCGAAGCTGGTCAATTGCGCGATGGGAAGTTTTGTTGGAGTTATTGGGTAAATGAGGTATGTCCCTAGGCCAAAATCCAGTCGAATGATTGTTTGGCGGACCTAAGGGGATATTGTTGACTACCGGACTATGGTTCTCTAATGGTGGAGCAGGCGGCTCATTCGGATTTTCCCTATTCAGGTTTAGCCTGGCTAGGACCGTGGTCAGGGTACTCTCGAGTCTTTGCTCGATCAAGTGGCCTACTCGGTTCTCGAGGTCATCAACTACAGTGGCCTGTTTAGCCGCAATCACGGCCGCAACTATATTTCTGATCCGCACTTCCTCGTCTCTACTACCTGTATCTGGTGCAGAAATAGGTAAACTCTGAGCACCGTCTTCAACCTGACCTTGCTCATTGCGAGGCAGCTCTGTGTTCTTATTGTTGTTCTTTTTAAATTCCCTGCTAGTGCACCTGGCTCTGCATTGAGGACATGAATTGTTCTTTTTCAACCAGTTTAGCAAACATGCTCGGTGAAAGGTATGGGAGCAAGACGTTGTTAAGATATCGTCGGTAGCTTCAAGGGTTTCTTGACAGATTGCACAGTTATTCCCCTGAAGTGTCACCCGTACAGACCCTTGGTTAAACGCCATAATAAAAGAATTTTAAAATCGTAAATCAAAAGAAAAGTAAATGCCTCAACAGAAACTCCGATCCTGAGGACCACAACCCAAAAAAAAAAAAACAATTCCTCAATGCCCGTAATGCGAGGGTTTGGGAACTTAAAAAAAATATCAAATTCAAACAACAATGAACCGATTTGAAAAAAAAAAAATTAAAAAAACTAAGCGTTTTATATATCCAAATTGTATGCACATATGCACCTATATATATTGTACATACGTGTCTCGCTCAATCAAGGTGTATATGTATGGTTTTACCAATGTAAGATTGGTAGTTGGCGTTTTGCCTAATATTCGTGAAACTACAAAAAAAAATTTCAAATCTACAAAGTAAAGCAAATCATCAAAAATATGGTTGGTCTGACATCCAAGCTGTGTGGCGGCCAGTTTGGTAGGGGCATTCCAGGTTAATTGAAAATGAATACTCGAAGCTTTCGGCATGTAAACAAAAAAATCAAAAATTAGAAAAACACTCGAAAATGGATTTTGAGATGAATTAGTTTGCCAGAACTTCACAAAGGTGTTAGATAATTACACTTTCGGTTGGTTAGCTGACATGCAGACGAGCTAAAACCACAGTTCCAGATAGCTAACATCCGAACGCTCATGAAATCTGCAAAATCTTAACTCCTCTAAGGTATCTTCGAATAGGTACATTAGCTTCAGCGGTCAGATCCGTAGACATCAAGCCTTTAGGGTTCTGCAGTTCCAGCGTCAGCTCTGAGCTACTCTGACTACCTAGACATGGCTTCAAAAAACTATCAATTAAATTGGTCAAAACAAAAAGCATTTAGCTAAAGTTTCGCGCTTCCAATCAATCGACCTTGGTTCACAAAAAAAAAAATAAAAAAGTTCATATAAAAATTTTCAAGAAAACGAACAGACAAAAAAACGAATTTTCCAATAGAGAATAATTGGTAGGGACCAAAAGTCTTCGGCGAAAACCTAGTACGCCTCCAGTCGTCGGTCATTCAGGTCCCTGCTCGGGCGCCATTTTCTGTTACGTGCCCCTTCGGCCTCTTACTTAAGATGGGCTTGCCTAGCATGTTAGCAAATGTGGCGTGTGCACTGGCGTTAGTACGGGAGCTTCAGCCTGGGGAGGGTTCGAAACACCTTTACTGAACCAAGCCATCATCCTTCAGCTTGACATGAAACATGAAATTTAATTTGCACACTAACGACAGCTACCGGAAACCCTGAGTACCACCAATTATGCCTGGAAAACCCCATACCTATCAGCGCGTATCTTATTTTGGCGGCTGCTCTTGACCCACCCTACCATGGCTTTAAAGCTGTTAATAAAGCCCCATTAAATCCACCCACACTAACTATGGAATCAGACCAACACAATTGAGTTTAAAATTCCATAATTACAAATATTTATTAAAGCTCAATTCAATCTTCTTATATTCTAATAGAAGCTTCAAAATAGGTATAATGCTAACACTAAGATTACAATTATTTACTTATCTCCTAAAGTACTAACATTTATTTGTTTGGGGGTATCAATCAGCTGACCAAAACCAACCTATCTCAACCATACATACATAAGGTATTCCATAGGCTAACGACCTTGTCATTCTCGTAGACTTGTGGCTTATTCAGAAAAAAAAAATAATAGAGAGGGAAGAAAAACCCGCTCTAACTCCCTTTGGTTTGCACAGCAGAGCTCTCAGCAATCCATTCAAAAATAGAAATTAATGATACCAAAAAACAACTAAGTTGACGTGCATATATAGATATGTATGGACTTATGTGCACTTTGGCGCACGCAAGCAAGAAAAAATATAATGCACCTACGTACATACATAACTAATATGTATGTAAGAACATGTGTAGCTAGGCACCTTCTCTGGTTATGCTAAAATAGTTGGTGGACAAAACGAATTAAATTCACTTACATGCTTTTGGCGTTATGTACCCATTTGCTTAGTCCAACGCTGTCTCACGAAGCGAAGAAGGCCTTCCTTGCTTTGTATGAAGCGGCTGGTACGTGATCGTATTCTTAACCCTATGGAAGAAGCGTTAGGGCTAGGGAAGATTTCATCCAACCAACAAAAAAAATCCTGCGATATAATTAATCTTAAAAACCGACGAGGGCTATTTTTTGGTCATGCATTGTATGACTGGTGTGCGAAGGTCGCTTAAAAGGTATCAAAGATTAATCGCCGCCGGCATGAGCGCAAAATAATGAAAAACTAAGAGATTCTAAGAGAATTTCCAAATTTTTGTCAAAGTAAGAGTTTTAGTAAGTTTAATGTGCCTTTCGGTTTCCTCTCGAAAAAGTAAACAGAAAGTGGGTAAATGGAATGAAAATTTATGACATTTTGTGGGACTAGGTCAGTTTTAGCAGCGATCATATGGTATTCTCTGTAAACGTACATAGAATAACTCTGTTAATAACAGGTTTTTTAACATATTTGCATAAAAAAATGTTCTTAATCAAACTAAATATCCGACGGCAAAGTTGAGATCTAGGTTGAAGGTAAGTATAAAGAGTAGCTTAACTGGAAGTAGGAGGATACTTGGTATATCTTAAGGGTAAGTATTAATCTAACGTATTCAAATCCATTTCAACTTAAGTAAAATTATAATTTTATCCTCTTTTTTTTTTTTTTGATATATCTATGAGTAACCTATCCACCTGTGTAATTAACATGCAGTAACATAGTTACAAAATAACAGGTCTTTTCAGTTACCTTTACCCAAAGGAACTCAGACTTTAGGTTCAAAGGTAAGTATTACTAAATTAAATTAGGTTAGGATCATTTTACATCAGGATGCTAAACATCTTTCTAGATGCATATGCACTTTTAAATCTATTTACTGCCCTATCTTCTTCTCTAGCGACCACGCACCGCTAGAACATTGAATTATGGGAACTAAATTTAATTTATTATTTTAGGTGCGATTGAGTTTCATAATTAGCGACTATACAATTTGATGAATTTTCAAGCGCCTAATTGGATCGGGTTTTGAGGGGTTAGCCGCATGCAACTCGATGGGGGCTCCTGCACCCGTCTTCCAGCGTTCCGCTCGCTAATCTTTTCCAGTGTATGCGCAGTAGGTATTTGTCTGCAAGGGTACCGAATTTTAATTCCCATTCGTTGTTTAAAATACTAACACTACCCGTCAGCACTAAACTACACGGATACTAAGTTATAGGTTACCACTGCGTCTTACCTAATTTCTGGGCCGGATCTTGTGCAGGAATTGATGATTTTGTGTTGGTATGTTCGATCTACCGTGGGTAACGTCCTACGAAAACACTCGCGAATTTAGACGCCTTACTAGGCTTAGCTTAAAATTCAATACTCGACCCGGACTTAAATTTCTGCACCAGATGTTTACCGCACGGTAGTTCCTCAGGAAAAGAAAGAGCTGAGCACCGGAAATCGCTTAAGACCCATACGGTTATCATTGACGTCTTGATTATCGATGTATGTATTTTGTTATCAAAAATCATATGTACGCGTTGACAGACGGATGTAAGTTGAGTTTAGACTAGTGTTAGATACTACAGAGTGTAACAGAGTCATGAAACTTGTATCAAAAGAAAATCAAAAGCATAGAAAGAAAAAAATTTAAATGTAACGATGAAAAGTATGGTTGGTGCTGAAGTGTTCGTGTACCCATGGTACAAGCCAGCATATGAAAAATGCTTACAATCCTTGAAGAATGAGGATGAAGTAGAAGCGGTCAAAGCAAAGCAGTCAACATCTCTTAGGGATTATATATCCTGCTTGTCGCGCATTACTGAATGCATCGAACAGGCCGAAGCAAGCGTTGCTCCAGCCACTGTCCCTGCCCAAGTAGCCACATCCTCAAATAGTTTGGTTTACCACCATGTGATACGGAAATATTTCATGGTGATTACATGTCTTGGCCATCCTTTCGCGATCTATTCACTGCGATTTACATTAAAAATTCACGACTAGCGGACGTGGGAAACTTTTCCACCTGCTTCAGAAAACAAGCGGTGAAGCAAAGGAAATCGTCGCGAAAGCCCCGCTAACCAATTTAGGCTTCGAAACGGCGTGGTCTAACTTCAAGCCGGCATACGAAAATAAACGGGTGTTGGTCAACAGTCATCTAAAGTGCTTTTCTCGCTTCCAGTTATTCGGACTGAAAGTGCAACAGCGTTAAAGGAGCTTCAGCGGAGAATTAATGGATGCTTATCTGCCCTGGAAATGTATGACGTCAAGGTCAAGGAGTGGGACCCAATTCTAATTTATCTGTGTTCGAATCGCCTACCGGAAACAACGCTCGGGTTATGGGAACAATCCTTAGCGGACAAATCGGCTCTACCGAACTGGAGTCAAATGGATACATTTCTGACGCAACGATACAGGACCCTGGAGTCGATACTGGATGTGAAAGTGCACCTTCATCATCGTCGACGACCCTTTCACATAAAGCATCTGCACAATCGGGCAATACGGGAGCCCAAAAGAAAGTAGCGCTTGCTACTAATGTTTCCCATTCAAACTGCGTATTATGTCCTAAACAACAACATCCCTTACGTTTATGTACAAAATTTTTAGCTCTTCCAGTAAATGATAGGTTTTAGGCAATTAAAAAGCACAACTGCTTTTTGAATTGTTTGACAAAAGGCCACTCAATGAAAGACCGCAAGAGCCAGTTTGCGTGCTCTAGGTGCAAAAGTAGACATCATACTTTACTCCACAGAGTGCCCTCTAACACTCAACCTCCAAAAGACTCCACAAACGCAACTACTTCACAAGCCTTTCACACTAATATACAGTCCACTTCTTCGCATAGTAGTCAAACATCGAATGAAGAAATTTTGAAATCGTCGAATTTATCTTCAGCTCTACTAGGAAGTGCGATGGTTCATAATTGCCACTTAGGGTCAACATATGTCGCTTGAGCTTTAATTGGTTCAGCTGCCGAAGCATCCTTCATCTCGGAGCGACTTCGGAAACTTTTAAAGCTGCCATACTCAAAAACCACCGCGGTTATTTCGGGACTTAATCAAACAGTTTGAAACAATACCTCGAGGAGTTGCTCGTTCGTTTTGGGCTCACCCCGTGACCCAAATATTTTCATAGATACCAATTCTTTCGTTTTACCAAAAATCACTGGCAACTCACCTTCAACCTCAATAGATGAATCGATACTAGATCAACTGCCTAAAGTACCTTTAGCAGATTCTAATTTTCTTCAAAGCGGTCCGATAGATGTTTTTATAGGAGGGGATTTATATCCCTAAATAATGTTACGTGGCGTAAAGCGCAGTTTAAATAACAATTTCCTGTCCCAAGAGACCGTGTTCGGGTGGACCATCACTGGAGCATCTTCCACTGCACAGGTTTCTTGCTTTGCTACCAAAGTCTCAATCGGGGAGGACATCTCGTTAGATTGTCAACTGCGCAAGTTCTGGGAACTGGAAGAAGTTCCTAAAAGAAATCTTCAGTCTGCAGAGGACTCGTGTTGCGAAGAACTGTACTCGAAGACGACTATACGAAACCCGGATGGTAGATATGTCGTGTCGTTTGCGTTTAAAAGTTTTTATCTCAGGGATTTAAAATTAGGTGCATCTCGGCCAATGGCGATGCAGCTATTTTATCGCAACGAAACGAGATTGGTAAAAACCCCTTGGTTAAAATAAGAATACGTCAATGTCGTTAAGGAATACCTTGAATTAGGACATATGGAGCGAATAAAAGCACCAAATTTTGAACATTCACCTAGCCACTTTTACCTCCCACACCATGCGGTTCTGAAACCTGAAAGTACTTCGACGAAGTTGAGAGTAGTTTTTAACGCGTCATGTAACTCTTCGAATGGCGTCTAATCAAATGATATTCTCCATGTAGGCCCGCCTCTGCAATCGGATTTAATTCTTCTTATAATTCGGTGGCGGCTGTACAAGTTCGTTCTAAGTACCGACATACAGAAAATGTATCGCCAAATTCTGGTCAAACCTGAACACAGACCTTATCAGAGGATTATTTTTGGGGATGACCCGCAAGGTAGCATACAAGAATGTCAACTTAAAACAGTCACTTTCGGGATAAATTGCGCGCCATACTTGGCAATTAGAACACTTATTCAATTAGCTCAAGACTGTCAGGATTCACATCCATTGGCAGCTCAAATTCACCGGAACTCCATGTACGTAGAGGACGTATTAGCTGGATTCCACGATATAGCCACAGCTTTAAAACCGCGAGAAGAACTTGTCGAATCATTATACAGCGCTGGCTTTTCCTTGAGAAAATGGTCGTCAAACTCTAAAAATATTTTAAAAATCTCCCACAAGATCACCTCCTAGACAAAGATTTCTTGGAACTAGACGAAACAAGCACTACAAAAGCATTAGGAATTCGATGGAACGCTAAATCAGATCGATTCTTCTTTAAAGTTCACGTCCCCTCGTTGCAGGACACGTATACGAAACGCGAAGCATTTTCTCTGATAGCGAAGCTTTTTGACCCAGCAGGTTGGCTAGCACCAATCGTGGTGCTAGCAAAAATAGTTATGCAGCAAATATGGTCTGATGGTACTCCCTGAGATAAGCCCTTATCTCCTCAAACTCTTTCCAAATGGAAAGCATTTTTAGAAAATTACCAACTTGTAGATGAAATCGAAATTACGCGATGGGTATATTATTCTGAGGAATCACCTTTCCAAGTGAATGCCTTTTGCGATGCCTCGGAAAAGGCATACGCGGGGGCGATATATTTAAAAGTAGGAAACCAGTGAATCACGTCTTCCAATCGCTTATTAGCCAAAACGAAAGTCGCACCAATCAAAACCATTTCACTTCCCCGTTTAGAGCTGTGTGGTGCTGTTCTGGTGGTCGATATACTTCAATCACTTCTAAAGGAACTTCCATTCAAAGTAGAACATATATACTGCTGGACAGATTCTACCATCGTTCTCGCGTGGTTAAGAAAAAGGCCCTATTCTTGGACCAGCTCTGTCGCTAATCGAGTGGCAAAGATCCAAGATGCTCTAAGCGTTATGCATTGGAGTCACGTTGATTCCAAGGATAATCCCGCGGATCTTGGTAACAGAGGAACTTACCCACAGGACTTATGCTCGAATAAGTTGTGGTGGCACGGCCCCTCGTGGTTAGCCAAATGCGTAGAACAGTGGCCTTCCTTGGATGTAGATATCGACGACATTACGCGAGGGGATTAAAGGCACACACTTCACAAGTTTCGAAGCAGGAGGATCCCTTAGAAAGATTTTTCTCGCTTCCGCGTGCACTGCGGGTCCTAGCATATGTGTTTAGGTTCTACAATCGAACTAACCGATATACCCGACGGTTTCATTCTTACCCCTCTCTAATTATTTCTGGACAAGAAATTTCTAAAATTCGAGTTCGGCTCATAATACTTGCCCAGATGAATCACTTTCCAGAGGAGCACAAGAATCTTACCGCTAAAATTGCAATATCGTCAAAGAGTAAAATTCTCTCCTTAAACCCATTCCTCGATATTCATGGTGTAATTCGAGCAAACGGTCAACTGACAAATTCGCAGATATTGTCTGAAGACGAAAAGCGTCCGATCATTTTGTCCTATAGTTGTCATTTCGCAAAGTTGTTAGTAGAACTTATTCACAAGGGCTCTCTTCATGGCTGAAATCAATTGGTAATAGGTTACTGCGCCAACAATATTGGATTCCGGAAGCCAAAAATCTCATAAAGACTGTTATTCATAATTGTAAACCATGTGTTATACAAAAAAACAAAATCAATGTCAAATTATTGCGGCTCTCCCGGAAGAACGGACGGTACTTTCCAAACCCTTTGAAAATACAGGTGTAGACTTCGCCGGTCAATTCGATATTAAAAGTTTTTCGGGAAGATCTTACAAGATGACTAATTTTACGCTTGTGTTTTTGTATGCTTTTCTACGAAAGCGATTCACTTAGAAACTGCCAGCAATCTTTCAACAGAAGCCTTTCTAGGCGCATTTTCAAGGTTCATTGTTAGAAGAAGCTGTCCAAAAAATATCTTTTCGGATAATGGAACTAACTTTGTAGGAGCATCTACGGTACTTAAAAAATACTTTAAAAATTCATTACCACAAGTCAAGAGTCTGTGTGCAACCTATATAGCTTTCAAGAAGTCTCCTGGTATTTTATTCCGGCAGGCGCTCCTCATATGGGTGGTATCTGGGAAGCAGGGGTTAAAAGTTTAAAATTCCATCTTCGTCGTACCGCTGCTTCTCAGAAATTCAGCTTTGAAGAATTTCAAACCCTTCTTTGTCGCATCGAAGCATGTCTAAATTCAAAACCGATATCACCTAATTCCAACGACCCCGCTGATTGTGCAGCTCTCACTCCGGGTCATTTTCTAACTGGGGGGCCAATACTCGTCCCACCGGAACCCTCCATCGAAACAAATCCAATCTCATTAATCAACCGATGGCAAAAATTTAAGGCTCTTAGTCAAACAACATTCGCTTCGCTGGAAGGACGAATATTTAAAGGAACTTCACAAACGTCACAAATGCAAGTCCCCTCAAAAAGATATTGTCATCGATGACCTAGTTGTAGTTCGCCATGAAAATCTTTCACCTAATGAATTGCGCTTTGGCAGGGTCACCAATATATACCATGGAACTGATAAAAGAGTTCGAGTGGCCGACATTCGCACCCAAAATGGAATGATAACGCGCCCCATTGTAAAGTTAGTTGTTTTACCAAACTAACCTTTAGCGTTTATCATTTCTTTTAATTCATGCTATCCGACAGCCCAAAATTTCGTGTTCGGATGGGTCCTTTCTGGCACATGTGATCTTTAAGGCACAGCGACCCCTTAATGGGTACCGTTTCGCGTCTTCCGCATTCGCGTGGGTCCTATCCGGTCCGGGTGTCCTTTCAGGCACATCGACCCACTAATGGGTACCGTTTCGAATGTTGTAAGTTTTATTAAGTCAGTCTAAGTATTAAATTGAATTGAACTTAATACATGAATTATACTATCTGGGTAATTAATAACATAAGTAAGTCGCCGTTACATCATAACCCCTACGGGACAGCAATTATGAATTTATAACGAATTATGAATTAAAGCACATTGAAAAAGCTGATCAATTGATTATTATTGCCCGCATGCTAGGATAGAGAGTAGTACATTCTTATAGTTGAATTCATGTAAATAATACCTTCTTTCACGTTACCACCTTAAAGAGATTCTCCTTTAGTAGTTGCAATTCCTCAGTATTGCAAGGCCGGCGGCAATGTTGAAGCCAAAAGGCTTGCAATGGTTGGGAATCGCTGGTGTTCTCCCAGTTCAGCAGTTCCCTACAAAGGAACTCTGTTAATGGAAAATCACCGGTGATCACTTGCATACTAGGAGAGAAGTAACTATTGATTCGCTGGAACGATGAGTCTTTTGATAACCATCATCGGAATCGCATCCAGCCATCATCGTGTCTTACAGGTAATTTATAAGTTTTTCTATTGTGATTAACTTCATATTGTACCTACAAATCTATATACTTACTTTTTTGTATATCTATGTATTTATCTTTTTAAATACACTTTTATCACTATTCTAATTCATTGGTTTTTATATATTTTTGTACCAATTCTGCCGTGAGTTCGTACCGGCATTTTCTTCGTTCGATCCCCGCCCGATCCGTCATTGTCCTCGTAGTATTCCACTGGCGAAGCGGGAGCTCACCGGTAGTACTTGTGAAGAAGAAGTTTGGAAAAATGAGGTTTGGCGTGGACTACCGCAAGTTGAACGACGTTACGAAAAAGGATAGGTACCCATTGCCAAGAATTGACGATACTCTGGACTCGTTATCTGGTAGGAAATGGTTTTCCACACTAGACTTGAAAAGCGGCTACTGGCAAGTGGAGGTGAAGGAGGAAGACAAAGAGAAAGCAGCCTTCAGTGGCGGAGATGATCTTTGGCAATTTACAGTGATGACTTTTGGACTTTGTAATGGACCAGCTTCTTTTGCGAAACTCATGGATCAGGTATTGAAATGACTACATTGGAAAATATGCTTGGTGTACATGGACAACATAATCATATTGGGAGAGAACTGTGATGAACATTTTAAGAACTTAAAGGAAATTTTCCAAAGAATAGCTGGCGCTGGTGTGAAACTTGGGACTTAGCCCCCAGTTTAAAAAGGAAGTAAGTTATTTGGGTCACAAGGTAACGACAGATGGCATCTGCACTGCGAATTAAAATATAGAAGCTGTAAAGGATTGGGCAAGACCACAGAACCTGCATAAATTGAGAAGTTTCGTTGGGCTGTGCACATATTACCGCCGATTTGTACCAAATTTTGCCAGCGTAGCCCATAGCCTCCACGAGCTTACATGAAAAAATAAAGATTTTGAATGGAAGAAGGAGCAAGAACTCGCTTTCCAAACATCGAAAGAGCATTTGGGTACTGCCCCAATGTTGGCATATCCGATTCCAGGAGCAACGTTTATTCTAGATACAGATGCGAGCGGATATTCTATAGGAGGCATTTTATCACAACTGGGCGATGGACAGGAGAAAGTAATTGCCTATTACAGCCGATCAATTGGAAAACAAGAGAGGAGCTATTGCGTTACACCGAGAAAGCTGTTGGTATTGGTAGCGTGCATTAAACATTTTCACAAGTACCTCTACGGCCAGCGATTCCACGTCAAGACAGATCACGAGGCGTTCAAATGGCTCCTGCAGTTATGTAATCCATAAGGACAAATGGCACGGTGGATCGAGCGACTACAAAGCTATAACTTTTCTATTGAGCATCGAAAAGGTAGTACCCATGGGAATGCCGATGAAAAGTCACGAATACTATATAATTTGGAATGTTAACACTGTTCGACAGCTGAGGCTAAGGAAGGCATAATAGATGTCCGGCTAATGACTATATCGTGTACGAATGAATGGGACAAGGAACAACTAAGGAAGTGTCAGCTAGAAGATACAGGTCTTTCACAGTTATGCATGGGCTCGAACGAAACGAAAACCAAATAGAGTGGAGAAAGGGCCCAAAACACGAAGTAAGCTGAATCAGTATATTTCAGATGCACCATTTAAAAGGATCACCATGGATGTCGCAGGTCCATTTCCTACTAGCAACCGCGGAAAGAAATACGTACTGGTGTTATCGATTATTTCAGCAAATGGCCAGAGGTATACCTAATTCAAAATCAGGAAGCGGAAGCAGGAGCAGAAGTGTTTACACACAATTGGGTTGCACGGTATGGTGTACCAATGGAGCTACATTCTGACCAAGGGAGACATTTTGAATCAGCTATATTTCAAGAACTGTGTAAGACATTGGGCATTCGAAAAACACGAACAACTGCATTGCATCCCAGTAGTGGACAATTTCCATAATCTATTTATCTATTTATTTATTTAATCTTGAAATTGTTACATTTCTTACAGACTAATTACAAATGTAGGCAAATACCAACTAACTTAACTGGTCATTAAGTAGCATTTTAAACCTATTTTCACAAAAGGAGAAATCCAAAACTGAAGATTTCGGAAGCAAATTAAACTCTTTAAGAGCTCTGACAACAGGAGCATTGGCAGCATAATTAGTCCTCGCCAGCCCCACATAAAATGTGGCATGATTCCTTAAAGAAATATTAGGAATAACAAAGAAAATATGTTCAAGTAAAAAGGGGCAGTCCACCACCCCAGATATCAAATTAAAAATTAAAGTTAGAGATAAGAAGGTTCTCCTACAATTTAGTGTCTTAAGACCGATAAGCAAACATCTAGACTCATAAGCAGGAACCGGAAGTTTAAAATGAAGGGGTCGCAGAGCATACTTAATAAAGATTTTCTGAACTCTCTCCAATCGACTAATATGACAAGAATAATACGGACGCCAAATAAAAGCAGCATATTCTAGTTTCGAGCGTACAAGTGAAGTAAAGAGTGTCTTTAAAGTATACGGATCGGAGAAATCTGAAGTGAAACGTCTGACAAAAGCCAGCATAGAGTACGACTTAGCTATGGTATAGTTAAGATGGCTATGAAAAGTAAACTTGGAATCAAAGACCACCCCAAGATCAGTGATTTTAGAAACAATGTCTAGTTGTGAGCCACCAATAAAATATGAAGTAGGGATAAGAGTTCGGGACTTGGAATAGGAGACATGGGAGCATTTTTTAATATTTAAGGGAAGCATATTTTTCTGACACCAAGCTACAACATTGTCAAGATCACTCTGAAGTTTCGTCGAGTCAGAGGAACACGTTATTTTGCTAAAAATCTTCATGTCATCAGCATACAAGAGAAATTTAGAATATTTAAAACAAGTAGTAATATCATTGATGAACATCACAAAAAGAATCGGACCCAATATACTTCCCTGAGGAACCCCAGAGGAGGCAATAAAAGAATACGAGGACACCCCATCAACTACAACTTCACATGATCTATTAGAAAGATACGATTTAATCCAATTTAAAAAATTTGAATGAAAACCAAAACTTTGTAACTTTGATAACAAAATACGATGGTTAACTTTATCAAACGCTTTCGAAAAATCCGTATACACTGTGTCAACTTGGGCGCAGTTACTAAAGGCTTCAATGCAGTATTCGGAGAAAACTGCTAAATTAGAAGTGGTTGATCTCCCAGACATGAATCCATGCTGATCAACAGAGATGAGACGATGAATGGAGAAAAAATTTTATTTTTCACTATGCATTCAAAAAGTTTTGAGACAGTGGAAATTTTAGAAATAGGGCGATAATTGGAAATATCGTTTTTATTGCCAGATTTAAAAACTGGCGTGATAAAGGAGATTTTCCATGCATCAATGAAGACGCCTTGCTCAAGGGATTTATTGAAAAGCAGCCAGATCGGGTAGGCGAGAGCTGCGCAGTTTTTAAAAAGGTGAGACGACAACCCATCGACATCAGTCTGTGACGACATCTTGATTTGACGAATCCCAAGTTCAATATCATCTAACGAGAGTTCAAGAGCCCCAAAGTTTAGTGGAAGAGAGGGATACACACATATCATTATTCTTGATGACTTACCGATCGGCAGTGCATGAGACAACGGGCCAAACCCCCGCAAAGGTAATTTTTGGCAATGAACTTCGACTGTCGAAGTTTGGGATAAATGCATAGAGAAATGCCAAGAAATCCACTGGTGTCTTGGAGGAAGAGATGAGGGAAATACACGATCTTGTAAGACTACGAACCAAGATTATGAGTGACAAGATGAAAGCCAGATATGATAAAGCAATTAATTCGGAAGGTTTTCGGGAAAGAGATTTGGTGCTGTTATACAACCCACAACGAAAAAAAGGTTTGTCCCCGAAATTGCAGTGTATTTGGGAGAGCCCATACAAAGTTGTAAAACGGATCAACGATGTAGTTTATCGCATTTGTTCGTATGGAAAGCTGGCAGAATTTAGATCAAAAGATTTGCTTGATCGGGACGATTCGACTTAGGTGGAGGGCAATTTGGTGAATTTTAGCATCGCTAAACTATTAAAAGATAAAGGCACAACAACAAAAACATTAAAGCAAGCTACACTTGTGTACATGAACACATCAATCTTCATTTATACACATAGATAGAAGGCAACGAAGAGATAACTTACTCACACACATGTAGTCATTAGCCGAAGTTGTTACTCACACATACACACGCATATAGCTCAATTACCAAGCACGAGATACAACTGTTCTAGAAGGTCAAACGTTTAGACCCTAGTAGAAACAAAAATTTTGGAATATAAAGATATTGCATGCGCGAACTTCGGTGGAAAGCAGCGGAGCGTAACAAAATTCTAGTAGGTGACTTTCACCACACCAAAAACTTTAACACAATTTTTAACATAATTTAAGCACAGAAATACACTGATTGGAGTTTTAGTGAGTAAAAGTTAAAATTCTGAACACATTAGTTGAATAAAAAGTGTACAAATAATTGTTAAATAACAAATACAGACAGTGGTAGTTTAACAAATTCTGCTGTGGTAAGTGGTGAATGTGACCTACTAGAATTTTGTGAAGCTCGCCTCACACTATTTTTCGTCTATGCAATGTCTCTCTATTATATCGTTTCTGGTAGAAATGTGCGGACGAGGCAACAGAGAGTATAAAAGCAGCGCAAGCTCAAGAATGATTAATCAGTTTTGATTTAAGCATGCTATTGGTTGTTAAGTATAGTTGTGAAGTACTACTCTCAAAGTATTTTAAATAAAGACTAGTTTGCAATACTGAATACTGGAGTGATTTATTCAACAGTTTAGCGATCCGAACGTTGCAGGAGGTGCATAAATATCAGAAATCCCCAGAATTCGTAACCATACGATGTTTGTAGTTATATTAACCCATATAGAGCAGTGTTAAGGTAGTACTTCAGATATGCCCGGACAATCTTACCGCGGTTGAGGTTTGTTCCAGATAGGCAAAAGGCGCGATATGCAAACTTGAGGTTACTGCCTTTCCTTTTTTGGAATAATTAGTATGAGTGTACAAAAAAAGGCCGCCAAAATTTTAGAGTTTCCCTGCTTCTAAGCACAAAATGCTAGTATAAATTTATATATATACAAAATCAGATGCACGATTAAATACAATGTAAAAAACATTAATTGATGAAGATATATAATTTGATTAAAAGTTGTGTTGAAAAAAAAACTTGGAATGCAAATGTGGTATTTGATAGATGCTGGTGTTGCTGGATATTGCTGTTATTTGTTGTTGCTGAGTGGCATCTCACTCTGAGCCTTATCCTCGACTTCGTATCACGGCATTGCTTTAGCTCCTCTGGGAGTAAATAAATAAATGTAAGATACGATAACCTCCGAAGAGATATTAGGCCGAGCTTCTCTTGCAATTTGCGTCGTGCTCCTTTTTTAATTTTTCCTACAAATTGGCGGGACGGGATCTACTCGTTTTATGCCAGCTCCGAACGGCATCTACAAGACAGATGAGCTTTCACTGAGAGCTTTTCATGGCAGAAATACACTCGGAGTACTTGCAAAACACTGCCGAGGGCGACCGCGCTTAAACAATTTCTTCTAAAAACCTTGTTCTTTTCTAATTTCTAAAATTTTGATGTTGCTTTAACCGGGGCGTGGACCCAGGGTCTTCGGTGTAGTTAGCGTAGCACGCTACCATCACACCACGGCGATTGATGATTTTTCTGACAACAATGTGTGTCATATACTTCAGCGCCTGGTAGAATTTTAAACTTCTAGGAAGAAAGAAGGAAACCCCTCGTATCTGAGCAGTTCGCTGTATGGGATATATAATATAGGGCCGACCTTAACGATTTTTTAGAGAACAATGTATTCCACTCCAATCGATTTCGTGAAATATCTAACGGAAAACCATATAAATATACCAGCTCATTAAATTTAATCAAGATATCTCAAAAATTAAGGGACTAGTTTACGTATCCAAAAAAAATTTTGCTTGTGTTAAAAGATATGTATTTCTGAAAAATAGTTGGATGTTGTTATGTGGTTGTTTCATTTTTCATGCACGTGACTTATGTATAACAGACTACCGTGCCCGGCATATTTTTTTTCTGAGCGAAAACTGGTGTGCCCATGCCAAAAAAGTGGTCCTCCCTTCCCGCTGCCACTCTCGTCTGAACTTCCTAGTCTTCCTCTACCATCCGACCCCAACTCCCACTTCCGCACCAATTCCCTCTATCTTGCCCGTCCCAATTTCCTTATATATTGAAACTCTATATTGAATATTGGATACATTCTTCATATAGTTGCGAAGATATATCGAACTAAAATTTTTTCTAATGAGAGGCGTTTAGATTAATATATAAAATACATAGTATATTCAAATATCAATTCTTCAAGACCGGTTGAAAACTGTGGACGCACATCATGTGTCACCACATGACACCAGCCATTTTTTCAATTGCAATTTGGAACCCACGCCTCTAATACCCATGTCTCTTCGGTCGAACCTTGTTGAATGTACAAGCTTCCTTGGTCCTTTGCTAGAGGATATTGATGACAATTTGTGATTGATTCAACCAATTGAATGTGGCGAATGGCTGCTTGAAGAAGAAGACAGCCGCCGTGGAGTGGCGATAACGGGCTACCTTTCCAAAGGTCTTGTGCTCAAGATTCCTTAAAAGCAAAATGGAAGACGTCATTTTTTTTAAAGGTTAAATTTGGCTAAGCAGGGTCGGCCGTCGACAGTGGTTCTGTAAACACTCCGAGTGTATTTCCGCATTAAAAAGGGTATACCGAAAATTCATCTGCTTGCAGATATCGCTAGGGTAAGTTAAAAAGTGGCGGCCACCGCGGTGTGATGGTAGCGTGCTCCGCCTACCACACCGTATGCCCTGGGTTCGCACCCCGGACAGAGCAACATCAAAAATTTTAGAAATAAGGTTATTAAATTAGAAGAAAATTTTTCTAAGCGGGGTCGCCCCTCGGCAGAGTTTGGCAAGCGCTCCGGGTGTATTTCTGCCATGAAAAGCTCTCAGTGAAAACTCATCTGCCAGTCGGCATAAAATATGTAGGTCCCGTCCGGCCAATTTGTGAGGAAAATCAAGAGGAGCACGACGCAAATTGGAAGAGAAGCTCGGCCTTAGATCTCGCGCCTTACATTTATTTTTATTTATAAGTTAAAAAGTAGTACGACGCAATTTGGATGAGAGGCTTGGCCCATATTTTCTCAGAGGTATATCGCAATTTGTATATATTTATTTATTTGTTTAAAAGTGATAAATTGAGCGCAGAATCAAATTTGCGGGAGTAAATTTTTCGATAAAACGTGTTTCGATATTTTTTACCGATATCTATTCAGTACTTGCTACAAAATTATCGATTTAAAATTTTATGGGTATCAGACCAGTTATTGACTAGTATTTGTCATCCCTGAATTATGTACCTTACAGGAATATAGTTACTTAAATTATTTCACTAGAAAATACTTACGTATCGCTTATCCTGACTGTCGCCTGGGTCGATTGCTAAAAAATGGCGCATCCACCGCTCCTGTGTTTTAATTACAAACCTCATCGTTACTGCGTTGTTGTTTCTCCAACTTGGAGGTATATTTTTTATTTCAAATTGTACCCACTGTCCTCTACCTGATGGAATGCGTTGATGAGACTCGACGAGCTTTCTTATATGTGTAAAGTTTTGATTGTTCGAACATTGAACGACGTGATGTATCGTTATTGTAATTTCGAAGGGCCTTCTCATCTTTTCAGCATTCAGTTTGTGCTCTAAAATTTCGGGGCTGTGCTCACTGATCCAATCACAACCACGAATATATAAATGCATAATAGAACGCACTATAGTAAGATAACTGTGCGCGAATTTAAATTCTACGACTTCCCACTTTTGATTATATCGAACCCGAGAAACTGAAAGAAAGAAATTATAAAAAAATAGTTAAATGTATGAATTAAATTTATATGTGCATTCTCTGATTTACCGTGATGGGGAAGGGGGGAGGGTCATCCGGTATATCCTGTAGTATGTCTTAAAATTCACTTTGCTTACATTACATTAAATTCATATATACATATGTACTAGAGATATACGCCGCCGATAAACGCCGCCGCCGCCGCCGATTTTGGTCGTTTTTCGCACGCCGCCGCCGAATGTCAAAAATATCGGCGCGTCAGCGCGGCGTCCGGCGCGGGACTATATTTTGTACTTATTTTAGGCTATATAATGCTGATTATCTACATCGAAAATGGGTTCGATGTTATAAAAATGGGTATCAAATGACTCGTGTTGCTATAGCATTAAGAACACTAATACCAAAATAAATTTTTTTAGATCGGCTTAAAGTTATTTTCTAAAAACAACATATATTAGGTATGCATTTCATACCCCAGAGGTTTGAATAAAAATTTAAAATATAAGATCTCTTTTAAGTGGAATTTAGTGGAAAAATAAGTGGACAATTTCTTGTCACTTTCTTACATTTTTTATTATAGTACTTAAGTAAATTGTTAAAGGTAAGGTAAAAGTGTACAACAGCGGTCGACTGCAAAATCGCGTCCGAAAATATCGGGAGGGGTGCCGAAGGTGGAAAAGAAAAACTTCAACTATGTCAAGAACTAGAAGCATCCGGAAGGTGAAGCATTTGATTTTGTCATCTGGGAGGGTTTCTCTACCAAATATTGGTAATTTTTTACGACAGCATGACACTGCTAATGCGCGTCCAAAAATATCGAGAGAGGTATCAAACGGCGCGTCTTGACATCAGTATTAATAATCCGAAGGCGGAGAATAAAAATTTTAACCCGTTCAAAAGATATTAACGAAAAACCGAAAAAAAACCACGGGTCGCTCCGAAACTGGGAGTGAAATCCATAGTATTTTTGCGCAGAACATCTTTTTGCGTTGGCGGCCTTCGGCCACGGTGATGCACAATTTTTTTGTGGGTACAATCACAACAACAACCACATGAAAATCGCCAACTTCAACTGCAAATATCTCCGGACAGAGATAAAATTATTTATTTTCCAGTTTCGGATTATTGTTCTCGAGATTAATAGGCGTCTTTCGACACCTCATTCGATATTTTTGGACGCGTATTAGCAGTGTCATGCTGTCGTATAGAATTACCCATTTTATTATTAGTAGATAGTGCAAGTAGCTTTTGTTTGATGTACCAACATCTTTAATTAATGAAGACTTATAATAAAAATATGTTATGTAGGAAAGCGTCTATTATGTGAAAATGCATAAAAGCTAACTAATTTGTTCTTAAATTTTTTGCATTTTCGTTCTGCTTTATCGGCCTGTAACTTAAAAATGGAAAAGGCAGTGAAGGATTACATAATCAAACTACAAATTTCAAGTTGGAAAAACTATTGAAAAAGAAAAAGTTTTTTGCAACCTTTGTCTAACAAAACGGAAAAATGAGGATTCATTCATAATTTTTTCATGGTAAATTTTGAGCCTAGTACTTTTTCTATTTCACAAGTAACAAATATTTTAGTTCCAAGATCCAGTCATATAGCAAAAACGTTTCTACAGGGAATCTAACGAGGCACTTAAAAAATCAACACAATATTCGTGATTTCGATGCTGAAAGTAGTTCTAACATATCAAACTTTTTTAAAAAATGTCCTAAAAAATCTTCAACGGATTGCAAATGGCTATTGGGAAGAGACTTGGCATTGTGGATGGCACGAGATTTAGTACCGTTCCATACAATTTCCAATAATGGAATAAAAGACTTCCTAAAAAAATACAAAGTTGTATTAGCTGATGGTGATATACCACATTTCAAAACCATTTCAACAACAGCGTTAGATGATGTTTATGAATGCGTTTTAAACACATTTCGACAAAAAATCTCTGGCCAGGAACATTTTGCACTAACATTTGCTTTGTGGACTGATAATTTTCGAAGAAGAAATTATATTACATTTACTTTTCATTATCTCGACAAAAATTTCCTGTTGGAAAATCTCACCTTGGAAACAAAATACATTTCAAAGTCTCACACTGGCAATAACATTTGAACAGAACTTGAACAAGTAACAGATTTTTTCAAATTAAAACTGGGAACCAATTTTGTTGTCACTGATCAAAGTAGTAACATTAAAAAAGCCATTGATTTAGGTTGCATCAACAACCATTTCTGCCTTGGGCATGGGCTACATAATTTGCTTACTATAGATGGCTATAATTCCGTCCCTGAAGTAAGCAACTTAATTGCGAAGTGCAAAAGTATTGCAAGGGCCCTTAGTTTTAAAACAGATGTTTTAAGATGCCAAGCTGATACAATACAAAACGAAATTTTAGCAAATATTGACAACTTGGAGGAACTCTTTGCTTCCGAAGACTCGTGTTGCGTCGACTACGATGACGGATTTGGTCCACTAGACGATGTTCCGTTAGAAACGTATAAGCACATCAACAATCCTAATGACTTACATGGTAGTTTGATGGACAAAAGAAATGTCACTCTAAAAAACGCGGTCGCAGCAAGATGGCACAGCGTTCTGTCAATGCTTGATAGTCTTGGGTCTAAAAGAGCCGCAATAAATAAATTGCTGAAAAACTGTAATAAAACTGACTTGGTTTTAGTAGAAGCTGAAGCACAGCTTATGTACAAGTTGAAGGACTTTTTACAAAAATTCAAAGATGCTGTGAACATTTTGTCTGGCGATTCATATCCATATATTTCTCTTGCATTAATTATTCGAACGGAGATAGTGAAAATATTATCTGAGAACGTCGACATTGATTTGGATGAGAATAATGCAAACTTTTCACAGTTGCATTTAATTCACAAAATTACAAATAAGATAATAAGCAAACTAGACTATAGATTTCCAATAAATGATATATTAGTGTGCGCAGCGCTGCTGGATCCGCGCTTCAGCACACTGGATTGTGTCACGGACTATTGCACGCTTCCCATGGCAGTCGGTTCTATGTACCGGAGCGACTCGGCATTTTTCCCGACCAAGGACTGTCATTTCAGTGTGACCCCATTTAATTTGTTTCGTCCCTCCCACAAATTGTCATCCTCCCAGCAGCTCCTTGCAGCAGGACTGCTACATATTCTCTTACTCCGGGAATGTATCGAACCCAATCCGGGTCCGTCTCCTGACCCCGGTCCTGAGAAATGGTTTTGCTGCATTTGCCAGAAAAGAATCTTTTTAGGACGGTCATACTCTGTTCAGTGTGTCTCGTGCAAGGGACGATTGCATCGAAAAGGTTGTTCTGGGCTTGATCCCAAAACCCGACGTCCACGTAACTTTTAGAAATCTTTTGTGGCTCCTTGCTGCTCACGCCCAAGGGCGTCCCGTAGTCTATGCCTAAGCGCCCCCCCCCCACTACCTTCCAGCAGCCTCGCTGCTCAGCAAGCCACAAAAAGTACCCGCTGCTGCTCGCGCCCCACGGCGCCAACAACTCAAACAGCTGTAACCACTCATAACTACTACCTTCGTAGTAGAGCTGGTAGCAATGCTGAGCAACAGCCCCTGCCCCCGTATTATTCTCCCCCCTCTTTTCTGGCAGCAATCTTGCAGGTCAGGGAAACAGACTCTTAATCCCTACCTCTGTTTGCACCGTCTGCCAGCACAGAATATATAGGTTTGCGACATCCGCTCAATGCAGCTCCTGCCTTGGGTGGTGCCACTTTCCTAGATGTTCTGGTCTCCGCGACGGCAACCCCTCGAAGGGTTTCATCGCGCCATGTTGCCAGGTCGCAAACCCAAATCATCCGGGTACCCCAATGCTTGCCCGAGGGCGCCCAGTCCCAAGGCCACACCAGCAATTGCGTCCTGGCCTTCCACAACCTAGGCGTAGTCACCCGTCACTTACCACTAGAGTGGCGGCGTCACCCCTCATGCACTTCAGAATTCTGCAGTTAAACTGTAATGGACTAACTGGGAAGATTACGGAGATAGTCGATTTCATGAAGCGGCACAACATCCGCATTGCTGCGATTCAAGAGACTAAACTCACAGCAAGATCTGCATTGCAGACCTGCTCTGATTATAATGTCCACAGGAAAGACCGCGAGAGCGTAAATGGAGGCGGCCTCGCGTTTATTATACACCACTCTGTGCAATATTATATATTTGATCCTGGCATCGACCGCAGGGACAATGTCTTAGAACGTCAAGGCCTATCGGTTCGGTCAGGCGATGCAAGTCTAGAAATCATCAACATCTACATCCCTCCTGTCACCTGTTGCCCCAGTGGATACCGCCCTAATATCGACGCCTTACTCACTGGCAACAATCGCATTATCTTAGGCGATTTCAATGCCCATCACGACCTATGGCATTCAAACTTGCGGGCGGACAGTAGGGGTGAGATGTTGGCGGATCAAATAGAAGAAACGACGTTCTGCACAATAAACGGAGACGCCCCTACACGTATGGTAGGAAGCTGCCATAGCTCGCCAGATATCTCAATCGTGAGCGCAGAACTCGTAAACTGCGTCAACTGGCAGCCGATAGTAACATTGGCATCCGACCACCTGCCCATACTTATTTCGTTCGAGCGTACCGCTGACTTCATCGTCACCGAAAAACGCACTTTCAAAAACTTCAAAAAAGGAAATTGGGAAGAATATAAATCTGCAACAGATAGCAGCTTTGCTGCCCTCCCTATCCCGACTGATGCCCGCCAAGGGGAGCGTGCCTTCCCGTAAGGTCATTGAATCCGCCTCGGCACATTTCATTCCCGCCGGGAGAATTCCCGAAATCCGGCCCCACTGCCCGGCGGAGGCCGCGAGCTTAGCGAGGGAACGCGACCTTATAAGACAGCTTGATCCAGGCGACCCCCAAATAAGGGATATAAACCAACGCATCAGATTGCTTGTGGACGAACACAAGCGGGCGAAATGGGAAGAGCACCTTAGAGTTTGTAACCTCTCTACCGGTGTAGGTGAACTTTGGTCCACCGTAAAGTCCCTATCGAATCCGACTAAGCACAAAGACAAAGTTTCCATCGCCTTTGGCGATAAGGTGCTGTCCGATGCGAAAAAATGCGCGAGCGCTTTCTGCCGACAGTATATAATGCATCCTACGGTTGACAAAGATAGACGGAGAGCCAATAGACACGCACATAAACACAAATTCAGCGCGTCACCAGTCACCATCACCGCTAGAGAGGTTGAGGACGCAATTGGTCGCGCTAAACCATCCAAAGCAGTGGGCCCAGACGGCATAGCCATGCCGATGCTTAAAAACCTAGGGAAAGAGGGTTTCAAATATTTAGCGCATGTCTTCAACCTGTCTCTTTCCACCTTTGTCATACCCGAGAAATGGAAAATGGCCAAGGTGGTCCCGCTACTAAAGCCTGGGAAACCAGCTAACATAGGTGAGTCATATCGTCCGATATCTCTCCTATCGCCAGTGGCAAAGACGCTTGAAGCCCCTCATCAGCATGGCTTCAGAAAACTCCATAGCACTACCTCCGCGCTAAATGTCATTAGCACCCAGATAAATTGCGGTTTGAATCAATACCCCCACCATAGAACAGTACTCGTAGCGCTAGACCTATCAAAAGCCTTTGATACGGTAAACCATGGCTCGTTACTGCAAGACCTGGAAGGGTCTACCCTTCCCCCATGTCTTAAAAGGTGGACCGCAAATTATCTGGGTGGTCGGCAGGCATCGGTGCAATTCAGAAACGAAACATCAAAACCAAGGAGAATTAAACAGGGGGTGCCACAGGGTGGTGTCCTATACCCACTTTTGTTTAATTTCTACATATCTAAACTACATTCACCACCGGAAGGAGTCACAATCGTTTCCTACGCCGATGACTGCACAATAATGGCCACAGGCCCAGGCCCAGAGATCGATGAGCTATGCAATAAAATAAACGGATATCTCCCTGAGCTCTCCAGTTTTTTCGCCTCGCGAAACCTAGCATTGTCACCGACTAAATCTTCCGCGACCTTATTTACAACATGGACGCCCCAAATGTCGACCATAATGAACATCCACGTCGATGGCGCTACGCTACCGACTGCCCTACACCCCAAAATCTTGGGTATGACGTTTGATCAGGATCTACATTTTGGTGCGCACGCAACCGCAATTGTTCCGAGAATTCAGAGCCGTAATAAAATCCTCAAATCCCTTGCTGGCAGTACCTGGGGAAAAGATAAAGAAACGCTCATGACCACATACAAAGCAATTAGCCAGCCGATTACGTGCTACGCGTCACCCATATGGTCGCCAAGCCTAAAAACTACCCACTGGAAGAAACTACAGGCCTGCCAAAATACTGCTCTCAGAATCACCACGGGCTGTCTTCTTATGTCCCCAGAACACCATCTGAATAATGAGGCGAGAATACACCCCATCAGGGAGAGAAATGAGATGCTGACCAAACAGTTTCTGTTGAATACCCAGAAACCTGGGCATCCCAACAGACATCTGATTAACGAACCAGCACCGCCTAGGGGCCTAAGGCCGTAAGCATTTTGAGGAAATACGGCACCTGAGAACCCAGCCGTATGAAGCGAAAAAACACAAGCAGGTCCTTGGTGAACTCCATAGACAGGCGTCAGACCTTTATGTCGGGAATTTCCCGGTGAATCCAGTACTTGAAGAAAAATATCCAGAACTCGCGGAAGAGGAACGAATACTCCCCAGGGAAACGCGTGTCACTCTTGCTCAACTTCGTTCTGGATACTGTAACAGGTTAAACTCTATCCAGAATCAACCCCGACATACAAAATGAATGCCCCGCTTGCAATGTGTCCCCACATGACACCAACCATCTCTTTAATTGTAATGTGGAACCAACGCCTCCAACACCCCTTTCCTTATGGTCCACCCCTGTTGAAACGGCAAGTTTCCTTGGACTCCCGTTAGAGGATATTGATGACAATTTGTGATCGGTCGCAGCTATTAGGTGGGGCGAGCATTGCTACAACAACAACAGCAACAACGGACTACTGCAACGACAGAAATATTACGAAGGTAGATTTTTTAATTAAAATGTATAAATCCCTTATTAATGACTCAAAAAATACAGAAGGTAATAATTATAAAGATATTTCTCCACCTTCCTCTAAAATATTGAAGATTGCGCAGAGGTATTCTACAAATTCAAAAAATATGAATTTATCAGCAGAATGCCATTTGCTGTTGAGTTTGTCATCAAACCGAAATGTTTTAAATTTCTGGAGGGAAAAGGCTGCTGCAATGCCGCTATTATCTAAGTTGGCACAAAAAGTTTTGTGTATTCCGGCAACGAGTACACCCTGTGAGCGGGTTTTTTCTATTGCTGGCCTTGCTGTTACAAATAAACGGTCACAGCTCAGCCCGCACAACGTAAACAAAATTATTTTTATTCACAATAACTATGAATCTTGCAAAGAAAATTTCAAATAGGTATTTTTTATATGAATACTGGAAGCATATTTTTGGTGGCCTAAAATATAGACATAAAATAGCTGTTCTTACAAGATGTATCTGAATAAAAACGTCATTATACAATAAATATATTCATTTTAATCTTTAAATTCAGGAAGTGTTAAATCTAAGCATTTGGGAGAAATTTGCTGGATATAAATTTGAGAACCATACAATTTTCAAAATTTCTGTAAGGTCAGAGAGTAATTGAAAAAACTTGTGGAGATCAAAATTTATTTACCAAGTACGACGGCGTGAGCCGGCGCTCCGACTTCGCCGCCTCCGCCGATATTTTACCAATTCTTCGCCGCCGCCGCCGATAAAGTAATCGGCGTAAACCTCTAATATGTACACACATTTCGTCATATGCTTTTGCCCAAAATAAAGAGTGCAAACAACTTGAACCCAATAAGTATTTATGCATTCTTGTATGCATGATTCATATTTGTTTACGTTTGTCAATCAGTTGCATTTCCCAGCGAACTAAGTATGTACGTACATAGGTATATATGTATCTGAATAGTTCTTTGGCTTGTATACTGACTCTATATGCATGGGTTGCTGACTTGCATATATGAATGTATGTTGTACATTTAGTTTGTAAGTATTAGTGTAAATATATATTATAGTATATAGGAAATATTTGTATAAAAAGAATCAATTTTGTCAAATAAAAATCAGTTTCTGTTTGACTACCAGAGGCTATCAACAAAACGTTTTACTTTCATTTCAATCCCACCAAAAGTTCGACAACAAAATCAAAATGCAAGTTTTGACAACTAGTTTTTTGAAAATATATACCGTAATAATTGTGGTGGGTTTTTTTGTGAGCAATGATTGGATTTTTGCATCGCGTCAAAAACAATTATGACTATATTCCGTCCGCACTATTTTGCACATCAGCACAAAATGCCACGGCGTGTCAATGATACAGGGTCACGATCAAATAAATGTATGGGATTCCAACCGTTGATAAGCACAATGCATTCTTGTATAGCTTCACAGCTTTCTCAACCCAACGGTAAACCTTACCTATGCAAAGATAATCCTGGTACCAATATGAATATATCATACACAAGATTAGGTTAGGTTTAACTGGCCGGTCCATGTGGACCTCATATACATTGAATCAGTCCGTAGTTTTAGCAGAAGTTCATTTTATGACCAACTTGAAAAATCCTATAAAAAATCATGACCTATGTTATAAAAAAACTCCGTCCTCTTGGCAAATACTAGAAGTTCTATAGGACTTATGCCATTTGCTGGTTCTAGATCTGACATCTGTATCACTCCTAATATCTGGAGTATTAGCCTGGCAAGCGCAGGCACAAGTACAAAAAGTGCTAGATCGTTTCCTCCACTAGCGCTCACTTCCTACATCTGCACCCACTGACCAAGCCTTATTTAAGGAATGTGATGCCAGAAGGCAGTGCCCAGTCAGAATACTCGTCATCATTCCATAGTACTCTCTTCTTAATGATAGAAGCAACTTTGTTTGTCTAAGGTTGTAAGACGTACACATAATCTTCGAAACTTTATAGTCCCGCGCTTGAACCAACGCCTTTTCCGCTTGTTTCTTCTGATTTGGTCACGGATAATACTTCCGCTTAGAAAACATGACAGTGATCTTGTAGGATCTGTTTATTTCCGGATCTGCACAGTAAACCGCGACACTACTCCACTACCTTGGAACCATCTGTGTACACGTGTATCGCCTCGTCAGCCATTTGAGCATCCTTGCGCCAACCACACACCTTTATTTTAGCTTTAAGAGCCCCTGCGAATCGCAGATATGGATTCAGGTAGTCGTCTGTTCGTCCTGTAATTGATGACGCTATACTACTATGGTCGCATGCTCAATGCATTCTTGTATAGCTTCACAGCTTTCTCAACCCAACGGTAAACCTTACCTATGCAAAGATAATCCTGGTACCAATATGAATATATCATACACAAGATTAGGTTAGGTTTAACTGGCCGGTCCATCAGGACCTCATATACATTGAATCAGTCCGTAGTTTTAGCAGGAGTTCATTTTATGACCAACTTGAAAAATTCTATAAAAAATCATGACTTATGTTATAAAAAAACTCCGTCCTCTTGGCAAATACTAGAAGTTCTATAGGACTTATGCCACTTGCTGGTTCTAGATCTGACAGCTGTATCACTCCTAATATCTGGAGTATTAGCCTGGCAAGCGCAGGGCACGAGTACAAAAAGTGCCAGATCGTTTCCTCCACTAGCGCTCACTTCCTACATCTGCACCCACAGACCAAGCCTTATTTAAGGAATGTGATGCCAGAAGGCAGTGCCCAGTCAGAATACTCGTCATAATTCTATAGTACTCTCTTATTAATGATAGAAGCAACTTTGTGTGTCTAAGGTTGTAAGACGTACACATAATCTTCGAAACTTTATAGTCCCGCGCTTGAACCAACGCCTTTCCCGCTTGTTTCTTCTGATTTGGTCACGGATAATACTTCCGCTTAGAAAACATGACAGTGATCTTGTAGGATCTGTTTATTTCCGGATCTGCACAGTATACCGCGACACTACTCCACTACCTTGGAACCATCTGTGTACACGTGTATCGCCTCGTCAGCCATTTGAGCATCCTTGCGCCAACCACACACCTTTATTTTAGCTTTAAGAGCTCCTGCGAATCGCAGATATGGATTCAGGTAGTCGTCTGTTCGTCCTGTAATTGATGATGCTATACTACTATGGTCGCATGCTCTGCGCTCAAGCTGCATTTCCCGAACCCCCAATCCATCAAAGAGCTAATCGTTGGAAGGCACTTAAAATTGCAACGTCATCTCAATAAACTGTAAGTTTTACGGGTCCCTCATTGAACCGCCTGAGCAGTCGGTTTATAACCAGCGTCTACAGTAGATGTGATAGCATCCCACCCTGCGGCGTTCCCCTGTCCACAGAATTCGTGGCCTCATATAATCCCCATTGTGGGGTTAGGTTAGGTTAAAGTGGCCACCGGTGCGAGCACCAGTGCGCTTAGGCCCAAAAAGTTCCCATTGTGATACCACGTAGATCTCTCCCCTACATAAAGTAACAGGTCGATTCAGCAAATGTCAGGAATTCCTTAGGTTCCAACTTAGCCAGATCACAAAGGTCGCCAAAGAAGGGAGATGCCAGAGATTTCTTCCTCTTGCGCCAAAGCGCAGGACAATCGCACAGAAAATGCTTGACTGTTTCTATCTCCTCTTCGTCTTTGCAGCTCCTACAGTAATAATTATAGTGAGCACCCAGCCGTTGTGCATTCTTCCCGATTGTGGCCGGTTATAAGTCCCACCACCAGAGATATGTCCCCCTTCCAAAAATAAGGAGACTTCTTGTGCATCTCGCATCCAATTTAGGCCACACAAGCTTGGTGTGGTAGCAGGATTCCACATTGCTCTATCTCTCACAAGCTTCCCTAAGGAAAATCCCTTTGCGCCCCCCTTGCGGTACGCAACATCACAGTCCGCCAAGGATCACCGACCGTGAAGAAGAGAAAAAAAATAAAAAACTTATAATTAATTATATCTAACTTAACATAATGCCGGACAGTCCGCCGGCTTGGCGGCACGCAAAATGGTTTGCGCATTGTGGGAGCTTGGTTGCTGCTGCCTCGGTCATTCACCAATTTTCCCGTTATGGTGTAAGGCGTGAGCCAGGTTTGCCTAGAGCTAGGGATTGCGAAAAGAAGTAAGAAGATATACGTGTTCATATTTCTTGCCGTTTATTACAAATTCATTGGAAATTCTATGCTTGTGAATTTTGCATGAAGAAAATTCAATAAAAAATAACTTATTGTAATGATACAAGCTTTTAAAACGCACACCTCCATTGTGAATTCATACAAGTGGCGAATTTTCGATAAAACGTTCACAATAGTGAACAGCGAGTGAGTATTAATATGTTTTCTGTATACAAATTTAAAGGAAAAGCTGATTTGAAACGAATGTGCAATTCATGGCACTTCAATTTAATAACGGCGAACACAAGAAAAAGAAACCTTTCTTCCATTCTCTGGCCCTTCGCGACAGCCGTTCTCCCTGTCAGCTATGATTTGACACGTAGGCATGGCAATGGAGGGATAGAAAGATTTTTCACTTGTACGAACTCACAATGCACACCTCTTGCGACTGTGTACAACAGAAATTCAATAAAATAAAAAGGATAAAAAGTGTAAAAATTCATGTATTTCGGTCGTTACCGAACATTTTGTTGTTAGGCCTTCGCTGTGCCCGAGAGTACCCAACCGAAGATGGTACTCTGAGCTAACAAAGGGCCAAACGTGGTGGGCAGAATCCCTGGGAGTATTATCTCGGCATATACATCTGTGCCTATGACGAGGCGGATCGGGGCGGATGAGTAGAACTGCGGATCCGCCAGACGAAGATGTGCGTACGGGTCTGCGATGGCACTGTCGATGCTGGTTGTGGGTGTCGTGCGCCGAAAATTGGCTACGACCGCAGAATGGGTCGCAATCCTTCTGTTCTGTCCGTGTCTTCCTCGGATACGCAGCAGACATCCTGCTTGCCCGCCAATGTTGCTAGTAGGAAGTTGGAGCTCCTGGGCGAGCTCATCCGCAATCACTGTGGTGGGGGAGCATCCGTCGATTAAGGCGCGAACGAGGTGTAGCCGCCCCCCTGCTTCTATTTTCACGACCGCGGTGGGGGTGATCGCTACCGTCGGTATCATGGTGGCGGTGGCAGCTGAATGCGGGGCTAGGAGCCCTGGCCGGAAGGCGGACACGGTAGTGAGCTGCAGCGAGTTGGATCCATGACTGCGATCTCGTGGTTGATGATGGGTGTGATATCTTTGTTGCAGGCGAAGAGGCCTTGTCTCCGCTCTGCGATCGCGCGGTGGTTGTCTTTGTTGAGGGTCCTTAGTTTGCCGGCGAAGAGACCGAGTCTCCGCACGGCCGTCACGAACATGGCGCTGGACTGTAGATGTGTTTTGCTGGAGCCGCTTCCTTTCATGCTGCAAAAGCGGTCTAAACGATTTGGCTGCTGGTGTTGTGTTCGGGCGAAGAGACCGAGTCTCCGCTCCGGTTCGGTGCATTCGAGCTGGACGAAGAGGCCCAGTCTCCGTTCCAGCATCTGACGCATATAACGATATGGAGTCGTCAATCCGCTCACGGGGTGATTCCAGCTCCTCCTCAACTTGTACACTCCATGGCTTGGAGCGGGCTTCGTGGAGTAGCTGTTCCTCTTCATCAATCGAGGAGATGTGAAGCATCGTGTGATGTTTTTCGCCGCATTTTTAAATCGGCCTTGGCTTGGGCACGCATTCGAGCGGTGGTCTAGAGCCAAGCAATTTCCACAACAGCTCCCGCGGATCGCTAAGTAAAGACGCTCCTCGGGTTTTTTGGCCCGAAAGATGGGGCACAGGCGTATGGGATGTTGCTTAAAACAAGCGCGGCATTCCGACGTATAACGCATGACGTTCTTGGCAGCGCTTCGTTGCATAGCGGCAAAGCGACCCATTTTTCTGAAAGAAATGCAATATGTTTGACTGGGTCGAGTCATTCTCGAAAATGCGGGGGCGAGTGGTCCCTAGTTGTATTATTGGGGATTTGGGAAATTTTATTAGCGCGCGCATAAGGGGAAACATCTGTCGCTGCATAAAAAAAAATATTCATATGTGGCGTGCATTATATGCATGGCCTCTTTCCCCGCACGTTATGTGCCTGGGTCTTTAGTGTCTTATTTTGTTTATTTTGTGTCACCCGGTAGCGTTTTAGTTGGCCACGGGCACACTAGTGCTGCAGAAAATGAGCATTTACGATTTTTCGGTTCGCACATTCTGGTGCCGGACCGGGTAGAAAGTGTATAGCGTGGGTTCTTTTGATTCGCTGTTATTTGTGTTGTTGGTGCTAAAACCCAACAACTTCCCTGCCCGCCACAAAAAAAAATGTTTGGACAGCAAAATTGTATGCGATGTAAAGAAAAAATAAAGCTGGAGACATTGGTGCTTTATCGGTAACCGTATCGTATCCAACCAATTGGGGTTTGGTTTACCGTCGTAACGATAAACAGCTGATTACGTTAGGGGTCCGGATACAGCGACACGACATACGGCACCAACGACTCCGGCTTAAAAAATGTTCGTTTTGGATGAGGAGAATCATTTGTAGAATGTATCATTTTTCTCTTTTTGTATTACCTTTCGGTTATTTATTCAACCTTTCCCCAAGTACGCTTGTAGTCCTGTTTAATTGATAGCCTTTAGCAAATGGCACGGTTCCCGAAGGGTATTTGGCTCCGGTACCGATTTTTCGGAAACGGGTTCTTCGGTACCCGTTTGCATCATTTTATGCATCCCTAATATAATGTACATTTAAAACTCGGCATATATATGTACATACGTTGGTATAAGTATATGGGCAGTCAGTGCACGAAATTTATCGCATTGGTAGTTTGACCAACCTTTTTGACCCATTTTTCATTTTCTACTACTTCTGCTACCAAAACAAAGAATCTACCAATATTTCAGTATTTTCGCACTGAAAACGTATACTTCGATAATTTTAAAGTATTGAATTGCAGAGCCCACCCAACTAACATTAGGAGGCGATACTGACCAAATCAGTAAATTTTGAAAAATTTGTGAAGAACTTAAACAGGAAATAGATTTTTGAGTAGAGAAGTATAATGACTGAGTACGCGAATATTTTCTGCGCTAATTTTCTCAGTTTTTTTTTTTTTTTGCATAATTTGAACGACAATAAGAAGTTTTACGTAAACGATAACATGCTGAACTTGGTTATTCGGCGGCAGTAATTTTGGTACCTTGGAAAATTGTTGTGATAGGTAGACGTTTTGGGATGTGATTTGTTTGTTTTACAATAAATTGGGAATTTTTTTGGTACCAATATAAACCGCAGTTATCGTTTTCACGAAACTTCTACTACCATTTTCCGTCTCCCAACATTTTGCCTTTAAAAAGGTCCGTGCACTGGTAAATATTTACCAGCAGCAACGACAAACACATTGTGCACATTCATACACACCCGTGCATGGAATGTAAAATTCCTATGAACTGAAACAACGGGAAATGTATACAGTGATTTTCCGTTCGTTCATTTCATTTTTTACTACGGCGTGGCGTACGCCTGTGCACAAAATATTTCCTTAGCTTATGAGGCACACTGAAAAACAAAAGCACAGCAAATTACACTAGTGGTATCAGAACCGGCAAACAAATTTTGCTTTCCTACTGCCTAGCTGTTTACAAACTGGATAGTGTTGGACTTTCAATAATTTTATTAGGCACACCGAACCTAAGAACTTCACAGCTCCAATTTAGAACTGACCTTGGCCGCAAACTACAACATGTATGCTGCACCGGTGCATCATCCCTCGGCGGGGGGCCACCACCACAGGGGCCATTGAAATTTACTAGCGTTGATCCACTTGAACGCATCAAGGAGGAATTCAATTTTAAAAGCTGGCCAATGACAACCGAGATGCAGCGCCATTATGTCCTGTATGAATGTAGGTATGTATGTATATTTGTAGATTGGTTAAACATTAATATATAACTATCCATATATATTATTTTTATATGGGTTCCCTCGTCCATCTCTATTACCCTGTAAAATGGGATGTCATTCCGCGAGTTATTTGAAAAATATTATTATTATTGGATTAGCTTTGTATGCCGTGGATTATATTGGAATTTGGCACGAGATAGATTAGGTTTGATATTCCTATTATCCCGCAGGCACGCCAGTGGATTATAACTATTCATTTATAAATGCTGCAGACAAATTCGGTTCGGTGGCGCCCAAATTAACAATAATAGTAAAATCTGCTTTGGCAAATCTTGGTCATCGCAATGTCAGCCGCCGTACTTGGGGGTACGAACCTCGGTTCTCTGATGTTCAAATCAGACGGATATTTTTGTTTGGGTATAGCAATGATTTGTCAATACAACTTATCGTGGCTAACGAATCTTCCGATGAAAAGGACATAGTGCAGATAGACTTCTTGGACGTTTACTTTAACATTACTATTAAAACCATTATGGGTATGCATTGGGCCTTCAACTACTGCGACAATAGTGAGTTTTTTTTTTTTTTTTTTTTTTTTGGCGACGATGATTACTATGTATCGGCGAAAAATTTGCTAAAATTTCTAGTTAGTCCAAATTTGTATCCCAGACCCAACTCTAATACTTATGTTGCAGAAGGCCTAAAAGATGATCTATACGATGGTTTGGTATTGCAGACAGCTCCTCATAGACACAAATTTAGTAAATGGTATGTACCACTCAGTGAATGCCCATTTAATTTATGGCCACCATATGGCATAGCTGGGGCATTCCTTTTAAGTCGGAATGCGTTGGTTGATGAAGCTTTACAAAACTGCGTTGCATTTAAAACAGTTTAGATTTGATGACGTTTTCTTGGGGATAGCTGCCTTGAAATCTGATATGAAATTAAACCACCGACTTTTACTTTTACAGGCCCAAATATAAGGGGCCCCAAAGTTTTCAATTTGTTATTGCTTCGCACGGATTTCAAAATGACATGGAATTAGAAAAGATTTGTAATGAGTGCCGCTCAACTGGTTTCGCATAACGTAAATTTTTGGAGTCGACATAACATTCCGTATTCCACGGAATGTTCATTCTGTGTGTATTTTACAAAATTTGATAACGAAACCGTCAGATTTTGAAAAATTTTGAATAAAAAACCTAATTCCTTTATTACATTTGTTAACTCATTGAACACACGCCGAAATTATATGAAGGTATTAATAATAGATCTGCTTGCTGTTTGTTTCGCCAAGTACGGGTCCCTTTTTCGTTCTTATTTGAAATTCAAATCCATAAATAGAGTTTTGGTCAAAAACACCGTCGATTGCACACGTTTGCGCTTTGTTCTTCAATTCGAAATACGAGTCCCTAATACACTACTTGATTCACGATGGTTAGGGAGAACAAAGCTGCTTGGAAAGCTTAATATTTCCTGAAAGTTGTTGAACCTTTTGATGAATATCCGAAACGTTTTATTGTCGGCGCTGACACTGTTGGATCTAAATCAGATGCAAAACATCCGTACCAGTTTGCGTGGCATGGGCGTTGTACTCATGGGTAATTGTCAGAATTTGAGTATAGCGAACGTGAGTAGATCTTTATCATACAATCATTTTGCTTTTAATTAAATTATGGAATTGTAAATTCTTCGAAAATGCAAAATATTACTGTAGTCACGACAAAGCCATATTAGGGCCAGAAACCCGGCACCAGTGGATTACGCAAAAAGGTAAAAGTATTCACGCAACAAAATTACACTGAAAACTTTGTGCAATGTATTTTGGATGCGAATGGTGCAGCATTAAATGGAGCTCTACTTGTTGTTGTGGGTGATGGGCGCTACTATTGTAAGCAGCAGAGCTTATTATACGTATGTGTGCTGCAAATGGAGTTGCAAAATTACTGGTTGGGCAAAATGGTATACTGTCTACTCCGGCAGTTTCAAGTTTGATACGTCAGTATAAGGCCCTCGGTGGAATTGTGCTCACCGCATCTCATAACCCTGGTGGTCCCGAAAATGATTTCGGTATCAAATTCAATTGCGAACATGGTGGACCCGCCCCAGATGCAGTAACCAATAACATCTACCAACTATCAACTGCAATTAAAGAGTACAAAATTGTCAATGGTTTAGAGATTGAAATTAATAAAATAGGTACAAACAAATATGAAGTGAATGGCAAGCCGTTCGTTGTTGATGTTATCGATTCAGTGGCAAATTATGTGTCACATATGAAAGAGATTTTCGATTTTGAAAAACTGCGTGATTTTGTTAGTGACAGAACTACTGGAAAACCGTTTAAAATGCGTATCGACTCATTAAACGGCGTAACAGGTTCATATGTACGTGAAATCTTTTTGAATTGTTTGGGTGCCGCAGAGAGTTGTGTAGTACATACAACACCACTACCTGATTTTGGAGGCCTACATCCTGATCCGAATTTAACCTACGCCAAGGATTTAGTACAAGCTGTAACACAGGGTGATTATGGTATTGGCTCTTCATTCGATAGCGATGGAGACCGCAACATGATAATTGGTCACCGTGCATTCTTTGTTACACCAAGCGACTCATTGGCAGTAATTGAAAATAATTTAGAATGTATACCATACCATGCATCAGCGGTTGATTTGGTTGGTAAAAAGTTGGGTAAAGAGGAGTTTGAAGTGCCTACCGGTTGGAAATACTTTGGTAATCTTATGGATGCAGGACGTTTATGTTTCTGTGGGGAAGTGAGTTTCGGTTCCGGTTCAAATCATATACGCGAAAAGGATGGCATTTGGGCTGTTTTTGCTTGGCTATCTGTTATGCAGCACACCGGCAAAGGAATCGAAGATATCCTCAAAGTTCATTGGGCCACCTATGGGCGCAACTATTTTACACGGTACGATTATGAGGAATGTGAATTGGAACCGTGTAATGAAATGATTTCAACTATGGAGAAGAATATAACAAATCCAGAATTTGTAGGCAAGAGCTTTATAAGCGATGGCAAAACTTATAAAGTTAAGGTTGCAGACAATTTTAGTTATACTGATCCAGTAGACAGATCTGTTGCTACGAAGCAGGGTTTACGTATTGTTTTTGAGGATAGCAGTCGCATTATATTCCGGTTGAGTGGCACAGGCAGTTCTGGGGCTACTGTACGTTTATACATTGACTCTTATGAGAAGGATAATGTACTTGGTTTAGCTGGCGAAATGCTTAAACCATTGATTGATATTGCTTTAGAAATTTCTCAGCTGCCGAAATTTACTGGACGCAATGCCCCTACTGTTATCACATAGGGATTTTATGCGAGTTTGTTTTGCACTTTATACAGTTTTTGAAACTTTATTTATACTCAAACCAAAAACCACTACGAACACTTTGACCAAATTATGTATGTATATCTGATGCCCTTTTTCTTTTAATTGCATTTGTTAAAACAAAGTTTTATTAATATAAAATTTAATGTTTGTGTTTTATATAAGCATGAATATGTTGTTTTACAAATATAATACCAATTTCACGCGGAGCGCTAAAGAAATAATTATCAAAGTTTTCTACATTAAAGCCCTATCGAACTCAATCTTTGATACAAAATACAAATTCTCAACTGTCTCCTTATTGCTTTATTGAATGCCTAATCGAGTGAAACATCGGTTTTGCTTGGTGCTTTCGCCTTCAATGTACCCAATTACAAGAAAAAAAAAGATTATACGAACAATAGAACAGCACGAACAAAAAAAACTCAGAATTTCATTTTTTTTGCACTTGCTGGAAAAGAAGATACCTCCTTTTCGAAAGGAGGCACGTATTCGTTAGGTGCAACCTCTATGGGTAGTTGCGCATGGATTTTTATTTGATTGTATTTATAGTTAAGAAGGAAACGGTTGGTTTCCATTTTAACTATTTTTTAATAGTTATTTCAATACATACATTGATACATTTTTGTTGGCCTCGTGCCTTTGGCCGAGTGTGTAGGTGTTCTGTCATCCTCGCTCGGGGTGAGCGGGTGAAGTTGGGTTGATTTGCTGTCCTCGCTCTGGGAGAGCGGGTGAATTGTGGGTTGGTTTTGAAAATTAAAAATAAGTGTTTTGTGGCAGATGGAGATCTGCATTAGGGTGGTTGATTGGCCTCGGTGGGCGAGCGCTTGGTTTTGAAATATTAAAAATTTAAAAGATTATGGGCCGAGTGCCTTGGTTTTCTGTGGCAGACCGAGGGTCTGCGTAAAAGCTTTCCTGGTATACTCGTTATGGAATAACGAGTGAGTGGGGAGATTTCTGGTGTCCTCGCTCGGGGTGAGCGAGTGAATTTGTGGGATATTTTTTGAAAGGCGGGATATGGAGGAACGGGGGGATTGTTAAGAGAGGCTCTTGGTCCTCTCACAATCTATCTCCGTGGGAAGAAGGATCAGTTTGACCAAAGGTCGTCTGACTTGACCCTTCTCGGTTATGAGGTCGACTACACGTACTCGGTTATCTTCGCCGGGGTGTACGTTGATGACTCTACCTAACCTCCATTCGTTGGGAGATAAGTTGTCCTCTTTGATGACAACTAGATCATCCACTTTAAGATTTTGCTTTGACTGTTTCCACTTCACTCGTTTTTGAAGTTCGGAAAGGTATTCGGTTTTCCAACGACGGCAGAAGGTTTGATGGAGGGCCTTGAGCTTCTGCCATCTGTTTATTATGGAGGCCGGGCTTTCGTTCACATCCGGTTCTGGCGGCGCCAGAAGATGGCTGCCCGTTAGGAAATGTCCTGGGGTTAGTGGTTCCAGGTCCGTTGGGTCATTCGACCCTGGACTGAGAGGGCGCGAGTTGAGGCACGCCTCAATCCTGCACAAAAGGGTTTGGAACTCCTCTATGGTGTACTTCTGGGGAGACGCGATCCTTTTGAAGTGGCTTTTGAAGCTCTTCACTCCCGCCTCCCACAAGCCGCCCATATGTGGAGCGCCAGCGGGAATAAAATGCCAAGTTAATGCTTGATGGCTATACCTGGAGACTGTTTTGTTTCGGCTTTCTGCCAGGAAGGCTTTGAATTCCGATCGTAGAGATCTGGAAGCTCCGACAAAGTTTGTACCATTGTCGGAGTAGATGTTCTTCGGACATCCTCTTCTCGCGATAAAACGCGAGAAGGCTGCGAGAAAGCATGGGGTGCTGAGGTCACTAGTGGCCTCTAAGTGAATGGCCTTAGTGGAGAAACAGACAAAAAGGCATACGTAGCCTTTTGACAGTCGACATCCTCTACCGCGGTAGCTTTTGATGTCGAAAGGCCCCGCAAAGTCTACCCCGGTATTGGTGAACGCGCGGGTAAAAGTAGTCCGTTCGCAGGGAAGGGTACCCATAAGTTGGGACTGTGCCTGCTTTCGATGAATAATGCAGGTTTTGCAATTGTGGATGACGGCTCTGATCATGGTCTTGACATTCGGTATCCAGTATTGGGTTCGGATGAGACGGAGCATGAGCTGGTTCTCGCCATGAAGGGAGTCATAATGAGCCATCATGACTGTAAGGCGAGACAGCCTACAATTGTACGGCAAGATGATCGGATGACGCTCGTTGTATGACATGTCTTTTGACGCCCCTAGACGCCCCCCTGTTCTACTAATGTCATCTTTGTCGATATATGGGTTGAGTGACAGTATTTCACTCTTTCGGTCGGTCGCTTCCCTATTTTTCAATTTTAAATATTCTGTCCCGTAAAACTGTTTCTGGCAGACTCGTATTTATGCTTGAGTCGTTGCCTTAATCTCATCGGCTGAGATTATACACGCTTTTTCGTGGAACGAGGCTTTTGTTCTTGGGTGAGTTCTTTTATAAAACCTCCTAACATAGGATAGAACCTTCAAAGCCCTGGGTAAATTTGAAAAACGGTCGAGAATATCTACATGATCTACCCTTGTCGTGGCATATGTTTGTGCCCTCTTCTCCTCAACGGACGTTTTGTATTCGATCTCTTGTGATGGCCAGTGAGAATTGTCTTCTTGCAGCCATGAAGGTCCCTGCCACCACAACGAATTGTTGACCAACTCTGATGCAAGTAGTCCTCTGCTTCCTAGATCCGCTGGATTGGATTCCGAGTCCACGTGAAGCCAGTCCTTGCTACCGACCATGTCGATAATCTTAGTGATTCGGTGTGCGACGAAGGTTGACCAGGAACAGGGCGGCTTTCTTATCCATGTGAGTACGATGGTTGGATCTGTCCAGAGGTGAACTTTTGCTGGCCCCAAATGAATGTTTCGGAATATTGATTCCATCATTTCTGCGAGCAGCACGGCGCCGCATAGTTCTAAACGTGGTAGCGAGATGGTTTTCACTGGGGCTACTCGGGTTTTGGCAAGCAACAGATTTGTGAAAATTGTATCGTCCCTTTTTACGCGCATGTATATAGCTGCTGCATATGCCTTTTCCGATGCATCGCAAAAACCATGTATTTCGATGTCGTCCTCGGGCGTAAAATTTACCCATCGCGGTATCCTAATGTTATCTATTTCGTTATAGTGTTGGGTGAAATTTTCCCACCGTTCTAAGGTAGTTGGGGAGACAGGTTCGTCCCACCCGGTGCCCTCTAACCAGATATGCTGCATTAGTATTTTTGCCACTATGAACACTGGTGCAAGCCAGCCTAAAGGATCGAAAAGTTTGGCTATAGCGGATAGGATTACGCGTTTGGTGATGTTCTCGCCACTCTCTAAAGCTCCTGCGGTGAAGTAAAACATGTCTGAATGCGCGTTCCATCGTATTCCGAGTGCCTTCACCGAGCTAGCCTCTTCAAACGCTAGGAAGTCCTCGCTGAGCAGATCCGTTTTGGGAATGTCCTGGAGGATTTCCTCACAATTTGATGTCCACTTGCGCAATGGAAAGCCAGCTGAGTGTAATGTTTCGCGAATCTCGTTTCTTGCTCTGATGGTTGACGCTATTGTATGTCCTCCAGATAAAACGTCGTCGACATACATACTTTCTCGTAATATACCCGATGCTGTTGGGTGCGTATTTTCTACATCATCAGCCAATTGTAGAAGTGACCATATCGCGAGGTAGGGGCGCAGTTTACACCAAAGGTGACAGTCTTCAGTTCGTAAAGACTGATGGGTTCGTTGGGGGATGTTCGATGGACAATTCTTTGAAATTTGGCGTGATTGTCGGTCACCCAAATTTGCCTATACATCTTTTCTATGTCACTATTAAAGACAAATCGGTACAGTCTCCAACGTAGAATTAAAATAGGCAAGTCTGCTTGGAGTACTGGACCTGGGTGGAGTATGTCGTTTAGACTAATGCCATTTGCTGTCGGACTTGACGCGTTGAAGACGACGCGCACTTTGGTAGTGGTACTTTCCGCTTTTACAACGGCGTGGTGGGGCAGGAAATAACTATCGGAATCCTCGGATGGAATATTGTTTTTGATTTTTCTCATATGTCCAAGCGTTTCGTATTGAGATAACACCCGAACATATTCTTTCCCTAACTCTTGGTTTTTCAGTAATCGCCCCTCATTTCTGAAGAATTGTGAACATGCGCGCTTTAGGGACGGTCCTAATTTAATATTCTCAGGGTAATCCTGCTTGAATGGTAGCGAAACTGTATACCTCCCATTTTCATCCCGTTTTGTCGTTTCCTTAAACAGTTGTTCACAATACCTTTCTTCTTCATTAAGCATTTTATTTTTGGGAACATTTTCTATCTCCCAGAAAGTTTTTAATTGGTTGTCCAATGCAACCTCGTTATAAAATGACATGATGCTCTTCGTTGGACTCGATGCGTCGATGCGACCGGTTAGTATCCAACCGAACACTGTCTCTTGGGCCAAAAGTGTATTTAATACATTCTTTTTCAGACCACTCAGTATAATTTGGGGATATATGTCTCCTCCAAGTATGAGGTCTACGTCTTCGTTGATGTAGAACCTCTTGTTTGCCAAAACCAAGTCTGGGAATGCCTGCATAGTCATGTCGTTGATATGGCAGGATGGAAGATTCCCAGTGAGTTTGGCTAGGACTAGAACGGGTGTAGCCAGGCTGAAGCAGGCATCCACTGGTGAACGTAATTCAATTTTGGATGCTTCTTTCACCTGAGCTGACACCGAATTTGTGATGCCTGAAACTTGGGCATGCATTTTTCTCGCTGGCGAATTGATTCTGCGTTTCAGTCTTTCAGTTATAAAGGAACATTCAGACCTTGAATCAATTAATGCCCGTGCGGAGAAGTCGGTACCATTATGGCGAATGTGTACGCGAGCAGTTCCTAATAGCACGCCTGTGCTGGAATTGGCATGACAGGATTTTACATTCTGGTTCGCAGATTGTCGCGCCTGTGCCGAAGTTGTTGGGCTATTATCCGCATCTTTGAAAGGATTGCGTACAGCCGTGTGCTGAGATGTATCCGCATGCAGGAGCGTGTGGTGACGAGAGTGGCATTTGGAACAGTTGTAGGAACTGGTGCACTTCGTCACGGTGTGTCCTGGGGATAAGCAATTCAGGCAGCCACTTGTGGATTTTATAAATTTAATCCTTTCTACTGGGGTTAAGTCGCAGAAGCGTGAACAGTTGCGTAATCTGTGTTCAGGGGATTTACACATTTTACAAATTGATTTTATTGTTTGCTTGGATACTTTCGTTTGAAAAGCACCAAGTCTTTTCGTAGGGGTTTCCGTTGATTGTCGCGACGCGTTTGGTTTTTGCACTTTCGAAGTGGCATGCCCTGTAAAACCAGGCACTGTTTCAAGTGTCTGAAACCGATTAGACAGGAATTTATCCATATCCTCCCACTTGGATATGTCCATTTTATGGTCTATACTTTGCTCCCAAAGAGCCAGCGTGCTCTCTGGTAACTTGGTTGAGCATAGATAGGTCAGGATTGCATCCCAATTGGAAGTGTCAATTTTGTGGCATTTGAGGGACGAAATACAATTATTTATATCATTTTGCAGCTTTTTTATTGAACTGCCACACTCACTTTCTACCTTTTTTAAGTTAAATAAAATTTGTAGTTGTGTGTTAACTAAGATACGTTTGTTTTCGTATCTTCACACAAGTTTTTCCAGGCCATCTCGAAACCTTCATTTGTGAGAGGGCATTTTTTTACGATATCTTTTGCTTCGCCCTGCGTTTTGTTGTTGAGATGGAATAACTTTTCCACCCCTTTCAAACTAGAATTGTTTATATATATTGCCGTGAACAGGTCGCGAAAAGTTGGCCAAGACAGATAATCCCCTTTAAAAACTTCCGTGTCGCAAGCAGGGAGGCGAATTTCATGCGCATGAGGTTCTTGCTCAGGGTTGACGTTCTTTTCATCCTTCTTGTATTTTTCTGCCTCAGCAGATATAGACGCTGAACATCGCACGTAGATTGCGTATGCTGCCTTTTGCTTCTTTCTGATCGCCATAACGTCATCCGCTGACACCTCATCAGATCCCAATAGCGAATCAAATGCAGACTTTGCCTTCTTCCACAAGAGCCGCAACTCTTCCTGCTGTATTGCAAGGGTGTGTTTGCTATGGTCGCTCTCCGGAATAAACCTGTAATCTTTATCAAACTCTGCGATTGATTCTGCTAAACGGATGTAGGTTTCCATTGTTTTATTTACGTTTATTAACGAGAAAATTTCCGATTAGAAAAATGGAACTCTTCTGAGTTAATATGCCTGCCCAGCCCTAAATAAAAACTATTGAACTTCGAGTTTATTATTTATTTTGTTTATTGCAGACTTTTTGTCTTGGTAGCGACAACGAAAAGGGTTTATTTTATGGACTATTTGTCTGAGCGGCAACAACAAAAAAGGGGACCACTCGCCACCTCCACAAATAATGGGTGTATTTTGGTGAAAGTGAAAAAAATGCGTGCGATATTGCAAAACAAGCGCCAAAAAAAGTGTAAAAAGTGTTTAAAAAAGTGAAGTGAGCAACGGATTAATTAATTAAATTGAACTTAATTTCGTGTTTGTGAAATACAAAAAAAAACAACAAAAACATATTTAGCGGAAAGTGAGGTTAGGTTACCCTCTTCCTTGTGTTGTGTCTGGAAAACCTTACCACTGGTGGGGGGATAGACCAGATAATCACAAGGACTGAAATAAAGGCTAACAAACCGAGTGATTTAACCTTCTAAAATAGAAAATAAATTGGTGCTCACTAAATCACTTCACTGTTTTCACTTTTTTTTTTCTTGATTTAAATTTTTTTTTTTCGCGCACTACACGGGTTTCTTCTTTATTTTGCAAAAAAAACAACACTCAAAAAAAAGTGGCAAGAAATATAACACTTACTTCTTAGTTTGTCGTAAGAAAATTTGATTGTGCTGTGATGTGGTTGGCGAATACGCTGTGGCTCTGGTCACCTATGTACAATATAAAAACTCCAACTTCTTCCTTGTCAATTTTTGGCTGCTGTGATCTGCTGTGGCAAATAAATTTTTTGTAGGCAAAATGTGCTGTGTTGTGGACTGTATATATAAAGAGGCGCTTTTAGTTCCTGGTGAGGAGGAACAATGTGCGGCCTGAGTGCGTCGTAAACCGGCAGTGGGTAGGCGCACAAGGGTCGATCTTGGAGTGGATGGTGCGCTCAAAAGAAATAAATAAGAACACAAAGAGGAATTTCCTCGTTATAATATAATATTTAATTTAGAGTGAAGGAAAATATACACTGTGGTTACAATATTACCTTGGTGTTTTAAGTGACGACGGTGATCCTTGCGATGTGTGCTGGTTGGCGGTCAATCGAGAAAGAGACCGGTTATCCCATTGAGGACAACCGCTAAGCCGCGAAAAAGTCCTCTGGTATTAAGGAGGGGAAAAAAGCCACACACACAACAACCCCCACATATACGTGCATGGGTGCTGACAACCCGCACACACACGTGCATGCGTATGTGCATGCATGCACACAAATGCGGCGTGAGGGTGGGTGGCTGGAAATATTATTAAAACGTTAGGGAGGGGCGCCGGCAATCAGATAAAAGTTAGGCATTGGGCCTAAACAGTGAGCTTACAGGTAGCGAGCGGCATGCTCAATCCCTTCCTGGTCGACGAAAGCGGAATGGATGTGCCCCCTCTTACAAGTTCGTCAGCCATCTCATTGCCCGGTATATCGGAGTGTCCAGGCACCCTTACCAGACTGAGGGAAGTTTGCACAGCGATCTCGTTAAGAGATTTGAGGCACTTCTCTACTGCCCTGAACCTAAATGTGACCGATCCAAGCGCTTTTAGTGCAGCTTGGCTGTCAGAGGAAATACAAATTTTATTGCAGCCGCGAACAGCGTTCCTCAGGTGATCAACGACATCCGCCTGAAATACGCTGCAATGATCGGTTAGGCTAAATTATAGATTCCACCCCAGCTGAGGTGCAAAAACCCCGCTACCCAAGTTTTTATCCAGTTTCGATCCGTCAGTATATACATATCTGCAGCCTATAGCTCAGGTCCGGCGGCTTCATGAACCAATAATCCCTATCCGGGATAACAACCTCGTACTTCATATCAAAAAATACAGTCGGAGCGCAATAGTCCGACGAAGGCGAATCCAGATACTTAAGGATGGCTGCAGACCATCCATATTGTCTCTCCAGTCGGATTACTTTCGCAGCCATAGAGCAGAAAAGGCTGCACATTTCTTGGTCATTAAATCTATTGGCAACACATTAAAAAGAGTATCCAGCGCCTTCGCAGGGGTGGTCCGCCGGGCTCCCCCACGCAGACTAGGGCAGTTCTTTTTACCTTCTGGAATACCCGTAGATTTCGTCCCCCAGACCAATGCCCCATATAAGAGGATTGGTCTAAACACTGCAGTGTAGAGCCACAGGGTAATATCCGGTGATAGTCCCCATCCTCGCGGACAGCTCCCCTACAGCTGTACAGTGCCACCTTTGCTTTTTTCACACGCTCCTGAGCGTTTTCCCTCCAGAATAGTTTCCTATACAAAATTAATCCTATGTATTTGGCAGAGTCCCTCAGCGTCAGGGTCGTACCTGCTAGAACCGGCAGGTGAAACGCAGCAATCTTAAATTTCCTAGTGAACAGAACCAGTTCAGTTTTGGCTGAATTGACCGATAGACCTTTACTCTTGGTTCAGTTCTTCACAAGTCTCAGCTTAGCTTGCATTAGATCGCATAGTGTCTGCGGAAACTTCCCGCTAGCTAACAGCACAAGGTAATCTGCCTATGCGATCAACTTGCTGCATCCGTCTTTCTCAAGAAGAACTAAGAGCTCAATACGTGTGGCAACCCATAGACCTGACCACCGTTGAACATGCCACGCCGGCATGAAGCTCTCTTCGCAGCAGTAACTGCTGAACAAGTTTCACTAGTCTGAATCGGCCCCAAGTCGATGAGTGCATCAGTTATCGCAGAGGGCTTAACGTTGTTGAAAGTTCCTTCAATTTCGAGAAAAGCTATGAGTGTGAAGTCCTTGTACCCCTGAGATTTCTCGATTTGGGAGACAACTGTATGCAAGGCCGGCTCTGTGGACTTCCTTTTCATATACGCATGCTGGGATGTCGATAACTTTCCCTCCAAGGATTCCCTTAGTGCAGAGTCCATTAACTTCTCGAGTGTCTTCATCTGGAAGGATGTCAGAAAAATGGACTGAAGTCATCGGGGATCACGTGACAAGTCCTTCCAGCTTTTGGTATAAAGGTGACCTTTGAATCGTTCCAACCGCGTGGAATATAGTGAAGAGCAAAAACTCCTTTGAAGATGTTATACAACCACAGAGAACTCAGCTGGATTGTTTGCTGGAGCTGTATTAGGGCCTGGTGGTTTGAAGCGCTTCAACGATATTGTAGTCCATTTAACTTTACCCATAATCCTTGCAGGCATCCCAGGACACATTTAGAGCACCATAGAGCACCTTACTGAGCCTGGATCCATCAGACACCGTCTCCGTCACCTAGATTTCTTCGTAGGGCAGTCCTTATCAAGAGCCTCCCAGCATGCTTTTGTATATAATTGAATCATACTATCCTGCTGTGCAGAGTTCTGGGGAATATGAACCATAGCTCCTTTGAGTCTCTTTCGAAGCTCTTCACTATAAGTGCGCCAATTGTCGTTTTTAAAATTGCTGTGCCAGATAGTTGTGATCAGAAAAAGAGTGATATTCACGCACCATTCAATTATGTATCATGGATTCCCCGCTGCCCCAGATCAGGGTGATAATCTTCCCGCAATTTAATGTGCAGCTGATCCATCTGGTGAAGTCTAAATGTACTTCAATGCAATTATCCATGGTCGGCCATTTAGAAACATTGTTGAAAGTCCCATAAATGTCTAAGAAGACTCCTAGAAAATACTCCTTATATGCCAGGGCCAGAATTAAAATTCTCAGTAAGCAACATACATCTTCTAATATATGCACTATATTATTGAATTACTTCCCCCACCAGAGGGAGTAATCAATACGTGGGGACGCACCTATTGATTTCTCCCTCTAGTAGTAGTCCGAAGACACCACTCCTGTCGTCCAGGCCTGGTGAAGGTGAACCGCACCATGACAGCGCCCCTTCCACTCAGCTAGCTAGCCGGAGTGGAAATTATGTCTTTAAGAAGACATCCACTCCCGCTGGCTCACCAGCGAGGACTGAATTTCTGATGGCAAATTCAGTCCTTTTATACGGCCTGCGTTATAAAGCACTTAAGAAATGCACCGCTACTTTGGCACTTCTGTATATTGCCATTTACTGCCGATCGTCATATGATGGTTGCCTTGTTGCTGTAACTGCCTGCCATCAGCTGTTGGTTGATGACTATATTATATAGGCATAGTTTCAGGCGCAAGTAAGAAAATAGGTGCAGTGGGGGTTATATTATTGTAACGCTACGTTACAGTATGCTTTCCAACACGGAGTTCATTGAATCAGCACTACTCTCGCTCCCCGAGTCCGACGCATCTCTTAATGCGTATTTGTCGCCCTTGGCTTGCGACTCAGTCCTCCCCTTATCATATTCCATATTACAATTAAATAATGAGTCGTTCATCTTGGTCATACGACCACCTTCCCGACAAGGCGGGCTCAGCGGTCCAGTATTACATACGGGGAAAGAACTCTCCGCCACAGCAGCGCCGCTTACTGTGGTAAGGCCATCAGTACTTCCTGAGGTGGCCCGGTATAGGGAAGGCGCCGTCCGAATACAGCCGAATTTATCCCCTGGCTGCAAATCGTCCAATAGGCACGGTCCGCATAACACCCTGGATTAGGGGGTTGGCTGTTCTTGGTCGCCGACATCCTGCCGCCCTACTATGAGGCGAACCGGCGTTGATGCCATTCCCAAACAGCTCTGCCTCATAGTCCAGCGCTATGGAGTTCGGCTAAGCCAGGCTGTTTCGCATAATTACCATACTTAAAACTATATAAAAGTTACATATATAAATCGATTCGTATGGATCAGCCGCAGTGCATAGGCCTACTTTTGTTAAAAAATAATGCGCTATTTGTTTATAATTATTAGAAAAATTTTTTTGCAAATTTGGAGTATTTCCATATATATATATATTTTTTTTTTGTGTATTTATTAATGGGCTTTAAGACTTAGTTTAAATAAAAAAAAAGAAAAGTTCATTACAAATTTAATAATTTACAGTATAAAAATAATTTTTCTTTAAACTTATTAATATTTTCACAGCCTTTTATCTCATTTGGTAATTCATTATACATTTTATAACTTATATATTTTAAAGTCTTCTTAGCGAACTCAGTCCTTACTCTTGGCAGTCTTATATTATATTTTGGCTGCTTCTAGTGTCATAGTTGTGAATCTCATGATTAAAATGAATTTTGTTGCCTAGATACTTTGGAAGTATTCGCTATTTCACATGATGAATAAATTTCAATGTAAAATAACTGATTGACTGTTTTATACCAAGCCAATTTAGCATATTTAACATTGTACTTGGCGGCCGCCGTGGTGTGATGGTAGCGTGCTCCGCCATCCACACCAAAGATCCGCGGTTCACGCCCCGGGAAAAGCACCATCAAAATTTTAGAAACAAGTTTTTCCAATTAGAAGAATTTTTTTATAAGCGGGTTTGCCCCTCGGCAGTGTTTCGCAAGCACTCCGAGTGTATTTCTGCCATGAACAGCTCTCAGTGAAAACTCATCTGCCTTGCAGATGCCGTTCGGAGTCGATATAAAACAAGTAGGTCCTGCCCCGCCAATTTGCAGGAAAAATTAAAAAGGAGCACGACGCAAATTGGAAGAGAAGCTCGGCCTAAAATCTCTTCGGAGGTTATCGCGCCTTACATTTATTTATGTTTTAACATTGTACTTCCAGGTGTTCTATCCGAACATTTTAAAATGATCGCATTGCCTTGTTTGCTGTATTTAAAGTTTTTGTAGGACAGTAAATTAAAAGTGGTTCAATAATAACATTGGTGAATATATGTACAAGTTCGGCTTGATTGATGAAGCCTCTTTTCTTTGCAATTTTAGCTTCTAAACAAGTAAGGACAGGACTGTCTTCGGCTGTGCCGAAGACTTCATACCTTTCATGAACGGGGCTGAACAATAATCTTATCCCGTTCGTACATAATCTCCAAATAATCGGATGTATAAGTCTTATACTATAAGATAAGAAATACATACATACCTAAACGATTTTTAAGATAAATATAAAATAAAAAATAGGTCGGTACTTCGTGTGAGGATGCAAAGTTTCACGTTTTTTGTGGTCTGCATGTAAAAACTATGACTACGAATCACGTATTTCAACAATATATGACGTAAACGTAAGTATTTGATGAAATTTGAAGCTTCTAGCCGTAAAAAAGGGGCAAAAATGACAGTTTATATGGGGTATATAATGTATATACCACCGATCTCTATGATTTTTTCAGACAACAATATATGCTATATACGTATGCATTTGGTGAAATTTGAAGTCTCTAGCTGTTAAAATGGGGCAGAAATTGCGAAAAGTTTCTTATCTGAACAATCGGTTGTATGAGATATATACTATATATACCACCGATCTCTATGATTTTTTAGACAACAATATATGCTATACATTTAAGCATTTGGTGAAATTTGAAGTTTCTAGCTGTTAAAATGGGGCTGAAATTGCAAAATATATATATATATATACTATATATATTGAGATGAATATTACCATCTCTACGGTTATTAAATAAAGGCACCACAACATTTAAGCAAGTTACATAATCACATTAATCATCATGTACACACATACATGCAAGAACCAGAGAGACACTCACAAATGCATGTCATCATCAGCTACTACTTCGCTCACGTATCCAAACGCATATGGTTACACACTGCAAATATACGCGCGTATGGCTGGTGACCGGGTAGAGGATTCTAGAAGAAGAAACGTCTAGACATTTGGGCAGAGAGTATAAAAGCAGCAGAAGCTGAGTAGTCCGTAATCAGTAATCCGTAATCAGTTTTGAACACGCTATCAGTTGCGAAGTGAATTTTAATTGCGAAGTACTTTCAAAGTACTCTAATAAAGACCATTTCGTAATACAAAATATTGGAGTGTTTTATTCAACAGCTTAGCGATACGAACATAAGCAGAGGCTTGTAAATACGCGGAATTTCACTAAATTCGTTATAATTGGTGTCAGAAGAGGAATTGTTGAATAAATTCCAGATGACAACAAGGACATGGCAAAGTTAAGTAAATTAAGGATCCAGCAACTGAAAAAGGGTTGGAGAACCGTGGATTGAATACAACCGGCAATAAGATCGAACTTCAAGCACGGCTACGAGACGCTATGGAGACGGAAGTAATTAATATGGACGAAGATGTCTTTTATCCTGATGGGGACGAGACAACAACACAAATTGTAGAGAAAAACGAAACATCGCAGGCAGTCAGCAGCACAGACTTGAACGTGATATTGGCTGGAATATTTGCAAAAACGACGACAGTGGCATCCCAACTGGAATCGCAGGAGAACCGTATAACATCCCAGATTGAAGCACAAGAAACCCGTATTTCAGAAATGTCGACACAGATAACAGCCAAGATTGAAGCACAGGAAACACAAATTTCATCGCAGCTGGAAGAACAGAAGACATATATGGCACCTCAACTGAAAGAACAAGAGACACGCATAGCAGTACAACTAGAAGGACAAGAGGCGCGTATATTTTCAAAACTCGAAGCGCGCATGGACGAAAAAATAATGCAGTTTGAAGAAAAATTCGAGGCAGAGGTGGATGCTTTGAGAGGTCGTATACAGGAATTGCAACTTAATCGCCCGCTACTTCAGCGAGTAATACGAAGGTAAAAACTCCATACTTTTACGGTTCTGTTCCTTTGCAGGTCTTTAAGCTACAGTTTGAGAAGACCTCAGCAGCGAACAACTGGAATGCGGAAGATAAAGCTGGTGCACTGTGTAGTACCCATGGAAATCCTGATGCAATGTCACGAAGAAAATGTAGTTTGGAAAGCAAGCACTGTTCAAAGGCCGAGGATAAAGAAGACATTATATATATGACTATAACATGTAAGAATGAATGGGACAAGGATCAACTTACGAAGTGTCAGCTAGAAGATACAGATTTGTCACATGTTATGCTGGGCGCAGTGAAACAGTTTAGAGTTGATAACCGGTTGTTTGCATCGAGTATGGGCGAGTAAAGATGGTCAATGTAAAAGGAACCTGATAGTTTTTCCCAGGAAAAGATTCCTGACATTCTCAATGAGCTACATAATGGTTCGCACCCCGGGCAAAGCAACATCAAAATTTTAGAAATAAGGTTTTTAAATTAGAAGAAAATTTTTCTAAGCGGGATCGCCCCTCGGCAGTGTTTGGCAAGCGCTCCGGGTGTATTTCTGCCATGAAAAGCTCTCAGTGAAAACCCATCTGCCTTGCAGATGCCGTTCGGAGTCGGCTTAAAACATGTAGGTCCCGTCCGGCCAATTTGTAGGGAAAATCAAGAGGAGCACGACGCAAATTGGAAGAGAAGCTCGGCCTTAGATTTCTTCGGAGGTTATCGCGCCTTACATTTATTTTTTTTTTTGGTTGCCATCAGTCAGTCACTGAGTGGATTGCGAACTGCCAGGTTTGCAGCAGAGCAAAAGGGCCCAAAGCCCGAAGTCATGGCCAGATGAAGCAATATAACTCAGGTGCGCATCGGATCGCTATCGATGTCACAGGTCCATTTCCTACTAGGAACTGCGGAAACAAATATGTACTGGTGGTTATGGATCATTTCACCAAATGGCCAGAGGTATACGCAATCCCAAATCAAGAAGCGGAAACAGTAGCAGAAGTGTTCATAAACAATTGGGTTGCAAGGTATGGTGTACCAAGGGAGTTACATTCTGACCATGGGAGAAATTTACAATAAGCTGTGTTCAAAGAAATGTGGGCATTCGGAAAACATGGACAACTGCATTGCATCCTCTGTCCGATGGTATGGTGGAACGATTCAATAGAACTTTGGAGGAGCACTTAAGGAAAATAATGGACAAGCTCCATAAAGAGTGGGATACTCCCATACCATTATTCTTGATGGCTTGTCGATTGGCAGTGCATGAGACAACGGGCCAAACTCCCGCAAAAGTAATTTTTGGCAATGACCTTCGACTGCCATCTGATTTGGAGTTTGGGACAAATGACGATGCAAAGAGAAATGCCAAGAAATCCACTGATGACTTGGAGGAAGAGCTGAGGGAAATACATAATCTTGTAAGAAAACGAACCAAGATTATGAGTGACAAGATGAAAGCCAGTTATGATAAAGCAATTAATTCGAAAGGTTTTCGGGAAGGAGATTTGGTACTGCTATACAACCCACACCAAAAAAAAAAAGGTTTGTCACCGAAATTGCAGTGTAATTGGGAAGACCCATACAAAGTTATAAAACGAATCAACGATGTAGTTTACCGCATACAAACCATTGGCAAACCACGAAACAAAATGAAAGTAGTTCATATAATCTTCGACACTTTACAGCCCTTCGTTTGAACCCACGCCTTTCCTGCTTGGTCGATCATGTGTACCTCTCGCCTTCGCTTAATCTCGCCCAGTCTTATTGGGATGTCTACCGAGCAAGCTTCAAGGGATGTGACCTTTTTAGCTAGTTCATCCACTGTTTCATTCCCATCTATTCCCATGTGCGCTGGGACCCAATATAGATGTTTGCTTCTCCCTGTCCCGATTCTCTCCAGAGACTGCTTACATTCTAACACGCATTTAGATGCTGTTCTATGCAAGATTATTGCCTTAATTGCTGCTTGACTGTCAATATAAAACTTAACACGATTGCAGGTTAGGCTATTTTCTTCCAGGGTTTCTACTGCTTTGGTTACGGCTACTATTGTCGGAAAACGCTCCAGTAATCCGACAGCCTGTAGGATCTCTTTATTTCCGGATCAGCACAGTATACCGCAGACCCTACTACTTCCACTACTTTGGAACCATCTGTGTACACATGTATCGCCTCGTCCACCATTTGAGCACCCTTGCGCCAACCGTCCACCTCTATTGTGGCCTTAAGATCTCCCTCAAAGCGAAAATAGGGAATCAGGTAGTCTGTTCGCCTTGTGATTGATGACGCTATACTACTATGGCCGTATGGTCGGCGCTCAAGCTGCCCCGAGGCACCGAGCCTGGTTGCTGTTGCTATTGCTATGTTCGTTGCTACCAGGTCTAAATGAGGAATGTGCAGAATGGCATACAGTGCAGCTGTCGGGGTTGTTTTCAGGGCTCTCGAATGCTAAGCATTGATAGTCTGCATACCCCCTCTACATTTTGGAGGCAGGTTGTTTTTTGTGTGGCTTTCCACCAAACAAGAACTCCATAGTATAGAATAGGGCTTACAATCGCTGTTAAAACCTAACGAGAAAGAGAGAGCGATAAGCCCCACGTACACCCCAGCATTCTTTTAAATGCACAAAGTGCCGCTGAAGCCTTCTTCACCCTCACCTACACGTTGAGCTTCCATGACAGCTTAATGTCTAGGATGATTCCCAGATATTTTGTGCAAGGTTTCTCTTGTAGTGTCACACCTCCTAACTTAGGCCTGATCCAATTTGGGACCTTGTACCTCTTTGTGAACAAGACCATAACCGCCTTATCCGCGTTGACTTTCAACCCGACATTTGATGCCCAGGTATGAATATCCCAAAGCGCCCGATCTATCAAAGAGCTAGTCGTTGGAAGGCACTTTCCACGTCATACGCGTAAGCCGTAAATATTACGGCTCCCTCATCAAATCGCTTGAGCAGTTTGTTGATGACTAGCGACCACAGCAGTGGTGATAGCACCACTCCCTGCGGTGTTCCCCTGTCCACTGATTTCGTGGCCTCGTGCAATCTCCATTGTGATGTAATCTTCCTGCAATTTAACATGCAGCCGATCCATCTCGTTAAGGCTGGATGTACTTTAATGTAATTAAGACAATCCATAATCGCCCATTTATAAACATTACTGAAAGCCCCGCCAATGTCTAGGAAGACTCCTAGAGCATATTCCTTATATTCCAGGGTTTTCTCTATGCTTATTACCACCCTGTGCAATACGATATCTAACGAATTGCATTTGGTGTACGCATTTTGTGTTGTGGAGAGCAGCTTTTCATTCACGTTGGACTTTATGTACACATCTATCAGCCTCTCAAAGATTTTGAGCAGAAATGATGTAAAGATAATGGGTCTATAGTCTTTGGGATACATGTGACAGATCTTCCCCGCCTTTGGTAAAAAAGCTACACGAGCAGTTCTCCAACATTGCGGTACATGAATCAGCCGTATGCACCCATCGAATATTATTTTAAGCCATTCCACGTCCGCCCTACTTGAAACATGTAGCATGGCCGGGAATATACCATCTGGGTCTGGCGACTTAAACTTAGAAAACCTCTTCACTGCCCATTCGATCTTGGTATCGGTCACCAAGCCCGGCACTACCCGCTCCGTGATCGAAATGTGAGTGCTGTCTGCTGGCTCTTCTGAACAATCTCGCGATGGGAAATGTGTATCGAGCAGCACCTCAAGGGATTCCTCACTATTACGTGACCATTCCTTGTTCTATTTATTTATTAGTCCCTGGACTATGTTTCCCCTTGCTAGGAATTTTCTCAGCCATGCTGTTTCGCTCGAGAACTCTATGCCCGCACAGAAACTTTTCCATGAGATCCTCTTCGCCCTAGAAATTTCACGCTTGTAGACCCTCAGTAGATCGCTGTACTCGTCCCGACATGCTTCGCTTTCCGCGGCGTTTGCTAGCTTAAACATTTCTTTTACTTCTCTTCTTAGAAGACTCAGGTCATAGCTCAACCATGGCGGCTTTGCTTTTCTTCTGAATCTTCTTAGAGGGCAAGATTTGTTATACGCAGTCATAAGCGTCCTTGTTAGGAATTCATTACATTCCTCCAGTTCTTCCACATTGGCAACCTCCTTGGGTTGACCCATTTTTGTTTCTACCTGTTTCTGGAATTTAGTCCAGTTCGTTGTCCTAGGGTTTCTAAAGGTTCCTCCCTTCTCTACCCTCTTTAGGGTGATGCTGAAGCTGATATACGCATGGTCGGAGAAATTTGGTCTATCAAGAACCATCCAATCATACCTTGATATATTACGTTCGGAGCACAGTGTAATATCCAAAACATTGCTGGATGTTGGACCAATGTATGTAGGGACATTTCCCCTGTTGGCTATATGCAAATTGGTTCGCAGGATGTAACAAAATATAGATTCGCCTCTCTCGTTCGTATCTGCCCCTCCCCTCGTATTGTGGTGCGCATTTGCATCCGCGCCTATAACCAACCGCTGTTTTGCGCCCTATATGAATGCAGCTTTTTCCCTACCATTACTACAGCTCGCACCCATCCTTCCGTTTGCGCATAGTAAACGCCAAATCCGCGCGCGCTAAGTCCAGAAACCTTTCCTCCCGATGAGAGCCACGGCTCCTGGATCAGCGCCACGCCAAACGAACCCTCCTCAAGGGTTAGGAGGAATTCGCTCGACGTCACTTTGCTGTGTTGGAGGTTTATCTGTAGGCCTCGCAACACTATTGGGCTGTTTGTCCCCCTCCATCACCTTCGTCGTGACGTCGTCGTCCTCCCCCTTGCACTTTTGGTTTAGAATGTTCGAAGCCCCCTTCAGCCTATTGTAACTGTAGTACCGGGTGTTCCTCTGTGCGACTCACAGCACCATCTGGCTGTTCGTCCTCTTCTAACATCTTCGTGGTGAAGTCGGCTACCTCCACCTGTATTTTTTCCCTTAGGCTTTTGAGGTCCTTTTTGACTTCGCCACTTTTAGCGTGTTAAAATTTTTAAACTCGGGACTTCTTTTCCTGAGTCGCACATAAATTTTGCCTGTACCAAACGACATTGTTCCAAGCTGCGTGTATAATATATCCTCCGCCAGCTTGTTTATTTGGAAGATGTAGAACTGACCTTCCTCCGTAGGCCGAGTACAGTAATTACCTTCCAATCCTGTGTGGGTATGTTCGGATTCTGATTCTGCCGAAGTCGCAGTATATCCTCCGACTTCGTCACGCATTGTATCCATACCTTAACTTTTGGTACCGTGGGGTTTGCGCTTTATCTACCAACTCAAACCGCGCGTTCGTGCCTTGCTTTTGGAGGTTTGGAACCACTTCCTCCAGCCACCGGAAGCTGGCGATATTGTCGCACGCTATGTTCTTCACACCATGACACTCCGACTCGCAGCTTTCGAGGTAGTTGCTACTTTGCTATTGGGTTCCATCTGTCTTACAGCTTTGGGCCTACTTGTCTTGTCTATGTGACAGCCCTGCCTCGCGGCTCTGGGACTGGGTCCTTTCTGCTTCTTGAAAGGAGCCTTGTCGCCTTCCGCCGAACGTTGCCTCTTCATTCTGCCATTCGACACTTCTTCCTCCGCGTACCGTTTGCAGAACCGAGGGTTTCTCGCAGCAAACCTGTTGAACTGCCTTCGACCCACTTTACAGCCTCATGGGGCCATTCCAAGGGCTCGATCTCCACTTCTGTTTGGTCGACCACTGCTCTCAGGCGTTGGACAATTCTTAGTGCTGCACGGCTCTGCGAGAAAGCTCTTTTACTTTCTCTGCTACGTACCCTTCTCCACTCTTCTACTCCGTTTTCATTTGTGTGCTTTTCCAACACGGAGTTCATTGAATCAGCACTACTCTCGCTCCCCGAGTCCGACGCATCGCTTAATCCGTATTTTTCGTCCTTTCGGCGCAACGGCGTAGATGCCAGTCCTAAACAGCTCCGCCCCATAGTCGGGCGCTATGGAGATCGGCTAAGCCCTCACACCAATGACAATGTGCCTACCCTAGTGAGGGATTGGATGTCAGCTATAAAAACAAATTTGTGTAAACGCCAGTTAAGAATAAGTGCAGGTAGGTCATTTTACAATGATGGACCAGTGCACAAAAAATCATTTAACGAACGGCCATTTGACGTTTTTGACGAGCGTCATAAACGATTCGAATTTTAGTGGTGGAGTTATCCATCTTGAGTACTGTGTGATGTGGTAAGGCGCAGGAGCTAAACGTAGGCTTATTTGTTTCAGTCAGTGAATAATGTTATTCTTCGCTGGACGTCGCTGGAATGATTTGGTTACAGTGAAAATAGTCGTCTATCTCCTCGGTGTATGGAGAACGAAATGTATCGTCGCGCTGAATTGTACGCTCCAGTTGTAAAAAACGTTTGAGTGCGATTTGTCTGGATCGGCCCAAAGTTTGATTAGAGTCGACGATTTTAATGGAAGTCGAACTACGTACTTTCCATTAGCTTGTCTAACATGGGTTTTACAAAAAAACTTTTCGCAACATTTGTCTTGCTCTGACATTTTGTTTTTAGCAGCCACTTGCTCGCTGTCGTAGAATTTTTGCACAAGCGCTTCTAATTCAATGTTAGTATGATAGCAGCGCACTTTGATAGCAGGAGGTGGGGAAGAATCGATTTGACCCAGCAAAATCCAGCCGAGATGGGTTCGTTGAGCAATCGGCTGATTGAACGCACCAATCCTCATTTCCGGTAGTAAGATTTCCGCAATTATGGCAGCGCCAAGAATGATAATATAAAGGGTCTGCCAAAGTGAGACCTTGAATATGTTCTATTTCTTGTGGAACACAGCGCTGACTTGGAAGTTCCCTAGTGAGATGAGTCAGCACGTAAGCGCTTTCGGTGTTAACAGCAAAATTTTCATCGAGGGAAGAATGCATAGTGAAGCTAACTACAAATTTCGACTGGCTCAGGGACTTGGAAACAACTCCACAGATATCTGCGGAAGTAGGATGACGTTGAAGGCGTAAGCGTTGAACTACATTTTCGGAAATAAGTGCTCCTTCCAAACCTTGATCGATAGGAGCATAAAATGTGGAGGATTGATTTGTGGCTTCGTTCTGTAGTGAAACTAAAGCCGTGTTCAAAAGATCCTGTTTGGAAAAATGAATAGCAGATGGGTTAGGCTCCACAGCTTAGTTTTATCGGCTATGTTCTTTCTTTCAAAGCAATCTTTGGATAGAAAGGATGGAAAACGGTGAATTATATGTGCTTATCCACAAAGAGCAAAAAGGTCTTGTGAATATTGATGGACTTCAGTGGCAGCGTGGTGTGATTTTACCTTATGTACTGTACGCGCAGATAATTTTGATTTCTGAAAATGATTATTCTTATTATCATTTGACAATGGACTTATGGGTGTGGCATTAAAAGTTAAAGTGCGGTTTTCGATTGCATTAATCGTAAAGAGACGATTGGTTAAAAACTCTTGTAGATCAGAAAAAGTCGGAATCTCGATTTTGCTTCCTAGATGATGCTCCCATGCTCAATGTGTTTCAATTGGTAGTTTGGTTGTTAGGTAATGTGCAATCCAATTATCACATTCCCCTATTGGAACCTTAAGCCGTTTTAATTCATTGACAAACACATTCGCCACATTAGGCAAAGTCTTTATGTCGTCTGCCTTTTCTTTAACGAGAGCTGGTAAATTGTATAATGTATTCATATGATGGGAAAATATTATACGCGGATTATTATAACGTTTTACTAACAACTCCCATGCCGTGGTATAATTTGCTTCCGTTAAAAGCATTTGATGTATATCCAGATCACGGCCAATTACCAATGCCTGCTTCAAATAATGAAATTTTTGGATAGAATTTAATTCAAGGTTGTTATGAATTAGGCGATTGAATGAATCATGGAAGCTTGGCCAATCGGTGAACTTGCCAGAAAAAGGAGGGTACTGGTAAACGTGGGCATAGAGCAGGAGCGGCAAATCGCACTTGAGAATCAGATGACTGGTTCCTAGTCTTTGTCTCCTCGCAATCCAGTGCAGCGGGGAACATATCTGTTTGCTGCTGTTTTACTAGAGAGAAGAGTTCCAAGTGAATTTCTTCAAATTGGGAGGCAACATCATTAGTAAAATATACATGGTCATCTTTAATGTCTGAACATATGATTGATTTGTGCGTGGAAAAAAACTCCTCATTCAAAGCACTAATGCGGTTTAATCGCTGTTCAAAACATGGCTCAGTTTTTCGCGAGCAGAATCCTTCTTAAAGTTGACCAGAATTTTTTGAAGGGTCGTAAGTCGATTTGCTTTTAGCTTGATTAATGCTACATCCCCCATATTATATTGTTTATAACTAATGGCTATGCAAAATAAATAATATTACTGTGAAGAGAATCGAAGGCAATGTTGAGCGTTGAATAAATGTATGTATGTTAGATGTTTGGAGAGGATAACGTTAGCGATCCGATGCAAAGAAAAAATCTGCGCTTATACCAACTGTTGACTGCAGAGTGCCTAAATTTAAATATGTATGATATGATGAATAAGCCGGATATTATTTTTATGCAGCAGCGATGTTAGCAGACATATAACTGTTGTCTAGTTGTATAATTTCACGGTAGAAATGGTGAAAAGGATTCTCCTCATGGGCCACCAAAAAATTTGTAGTATTGAGTCCCTTTTTGTGTGAACAAATGTGTCGTGATACAGCTCGCCAACTCCGGAACCTTTCCTCGAAATTGAAATAAGAGACCGTTACGTAGCTTTAAATGTATATTTATTGAAATATAATTGTATGTAGGTTATTGTACACATTAAGGTATAAGTTTTAAGTTTTAAGAGTTCGAAAAATATATATATTCCGCCAGTGAAAATTATGCTGATGTGTGAAGTGAGCTGCAGAGCTCGAATTTTATTTTACAAACTATGCCGCGTCCCACTGAGTTGGAACTTTATTGTACAAACTATGCCGCGTCCCAATGGGTTGGAACTTTATTGTACAAACTATGCCGTGAATTGGAACTTTACCCATCAGATCAACTACAAATTGGGAATCTTGATTGAAAAGGTTAATATTGTTCATTGCGTATTATACAGGAGTAATTACGGATAGTTTCTTATCTGAACAATCGGTTGTGGGGGATATATATCTCATCAATTTTCTCAGACAACAATATGTGCAAAATACGAAAGTATATGATGAAGTTTGAAGCTTCAATCTGATAAATTGAGGAAGATATGACAAAAATCCTATTTTTCTGAAAAATCGGTTGTATGGAGGATATATACTATAGTGGTCCGATCCGGCCGGTTCCGACATAGACATATCGGACACCTAAATACACCCGCTCACCAAATTTTATCAATATATCTCAAAAATTGAGGGACTAGTTTGCATACAAACAGACAGACGGACAGACGGACATATGGACAGTCGGACATTGCTAAATAAACTCAGCTTTTCATCCTGATTATTTCGGTATACTTTAAGGTGGGTCTATCTATTTTCCTTTAGGGACTTACAATTTTGAGATTCGTATAAAAGTTAATATACCATTTCATTTTCATGAAAGGTATACAAATTGTTAGGTACTTTGTGTGAGGATGCAAAGTTTCACGTTTTTTGTGGTCTGCATGTAAAAATTATGACTACGAATCACGTATTTCAACAATATATGACGTAAACGTAAGTATTTAATGAAATTTGATGCCTCTAGCTGTTAAAATGGGGCTGAAATTGCAAAAAAAAATATATATATACTACATATATATGCTATCTATACCACCATATATATACTATATATACCACCGATCTCTATGAAATTTTCACACAACAATATATACTATATACGTTAAAATGGGGAAGAAATTGCGAAAAGTTTCTTATCTGAACAATCGGTTGTATGAGATATATACTATATATATCACTGACCTCTATGATTTTATCAAACAACAATATATGCTATATACGTAAGCATTTGATGAAATTTGAAGCTTCTAGCAGTTAAAATTGGGCTGAAATTTCGAAAATATATATATATACTATATATACCACCATATATATATTATATATACCACCGGTCTCTATGATTTTATCAGACAACAATATATGCTATATACGTAAGCATTCGTTGAAATTTGAAGCCTCTATATCTTAAAATAGGGCAGCAATTATTAAAAGTTTCTTATCTGTGAGACTTACGCGCAGTTCCGTGTAAAGAAAAGATGACCGTGCAATTCAAGTGAGAATAAAGAAAATGATTACAAGGTATAATGTCATGCACATCTTTGTATGTATGTAAAATAGTTACAAGAATTAGTACAAAAGGAATGTAGTAAGAGCATAAGGGTTGTATTTAAAAGTATTCTACAATATTCCGTCTCTACCCTAATGCTTTTACTCAAGATTGAGTTCTAAATTTAACAATTTACATGATATGTTATGTTTCTCTAATGATAAGTATTTTGTAAATACATCAGCAGCATTTTTAGCAGAAAAACATATTTAATAATAATTTGATTTTTCTTATATAGCTCTCTAATATAATGGTATGTTATATCTATATGTTTGCTACGCTTTGTGGTTACATGGTTCTTAACAGCAAATTGTGCGCTTTGGTTGTCGCAAAGTAAAGGAGTTGCATTTCCCACACAATCATTGAAATTCATTTCGCATAATAGGCTACGATGGAATGAAACTTCTTTTCTGCCTGGCACATTGCTATATATTCAGATTCCATGGTAGTTAGGGACACTATTGGCTGTTTTTTAGACTCCGATTCGATTAATCCATCACCAAGAAATAATGCGTAGCCACTGTGAGATTACCTATCTGTCGAATCTGCAGCCCAGTCAGCATCCGTAAAACAAGCGAGATTTTCTGCATCTGATTTATAAGTTGGTTTGGCCCTCAGGTATCTAAGCACACGCTTTGCAGCTTGATAATGTTCACTGTGTGAGTGACTATGAAACGGTGATAACTTAGACACACTATAAGCAATGTCGGGTCTCGATATAGTTGCCAAATAAGTTAACGCGCCAACCAAAGATTTATATTGACTCGCATTTTGCTAAAACTATTCCACTACAATACGGAGTTGATGCTCCTTTACAATCGCTCATATTCCAACGCTTTAACAATTCGCCTACTTATCGGTTTTGATGAATACGAATATCACCGGTAAGACCTGAACGCTCAACTTCGATACCAAGGTAATGTTTAATTGGTCCCCGGTCTACCGCTTGTACCTGTTAATTAAGCTTCAATATAATATTACGCATCGTTGTTTGTGTATATACCATATATACCACCATATATATACTATATATACCACCGATCCCTATGATTTTTTCAGACAACAATATATGCTATATTATTATTATTATTATTATTATTAAGACACAAGTAAGACAGAGTTTTTAACGTGCCACATTTCATTTGATACAATACTTTCTTAAGATTAAGGATTAGGGATAAATGACTTAAATATACATGTTATTTGAACTATACAATAAATTTCAAGATACATAGATCAATAGGCCAATAAACATAAAAGGAATAAAGGAAAACATAGAGAAAGAAGGAAAGAAAGAAAGAAAGGGTGTATTCAATATTTTTAGGTATACATGCAGAACTTCAGTGATATCATATTTAGAGTTTTGAATAATAATGGTATAAAAGTAGCATTCGATAGTATCTGATAATCACAATTGTGAAACACCCTGTTAAATTTAAGATTGGGATTGAATAGCCAGTTTGAATTGCCGTGGATTTGCTACCATTTTTAATTTGTTAGGCAGTGAGTTCCACAACTGAATGGCTCTAACGAAAAACTTTCTTGAGGTAGCCGAATATTTAAAGTGTGGTGCTATAAGATTGCATGTTCTAGTTGAGTGCGCTAAAGTTAATTTTGAGAAGAGATAACTCGGATAATGGGTATGGATTAGCTTATGTATAAATAACAATAAACGGCGTTCAAAAAATTTTGATAAACTGCAATCAAGAATTTGTACGGATAGTTCGGATATATGGTCATATTTCTTTTTAGGTGTAAATATCTAGCTGCATTGTTTATTAGTAATTGTAATTTATTCATGGAACCCTTATCAAGGCACCCATATACTAGTTCTTGATATGAGATTATGGGCACTAATAGAGTCTTATCAAGTTTTAATATCCAGAGGGATATAAGCTGCGGTTCTCCAAAGCTGTCTTAATACAGAATACGACTTAGAAATTGTTGCATTTATATTATCAACACATGAGAGGGAGGTATTCAACCTAAAGCCTAGGGTTTTAACAGAATTCTCATATTTGATAGTTGTGCCGTTCAGTCTAAGAGGAGAAACATCGTCCATGCTATATGAACAATGAGATAGGGCAATAGCTTGTGTCTTGGACGCATGAAGGTTAAGCCTATTATGCTTCGACCATAAATAAATTGATTCCAGATCTTCGTTTATTCTGAACACCAAATCCTCTCTAAGCCCCAGCGGTGCGGATAGATATATTTGTGCATCATCAGCGTAAAGATGAATAGAAACATTTTTACAGCACTTAACAATGTCGTTTATGTATAGACTAAATAAAATGGAACCAAGAATAGATCCTTGGGGTACCTCAGCTGTAATTAGCACCAAATCAGAGCAGCTATTTTTTAGTACAACCTTTTGCCATCTGTTCGTAAGATAGCTTGCAATCAATCCAACTACATCGTGGTTAAATCCAAAGTACGCGTAAAGTTTTTGCAAAAGTATCTTATGACAAATAGTATTAAAAGCCTTAGAAAAGTCTAATAATGTAAGAATAGTAAGATCTCCTTGGTCAAAGAATGGTCTAATATCTTCCATCACCTTCAACACGGCTGTTGAACAGCTATGTCCCTTTCGATAAGCGGACTGATACACAGATAGGAGTCCGCTCTCTGATACATACCCTCTCATTTGATTTAAAATTAATCTTTCAAAAACCTTTGATAATGCCGGTAAAATGCTGATTGGTCGAAAATCACACGGTTGAGTTGCATTATATTTTTTAGCAACAGGTGTTATATTAGCTACTTTCCAAATGTCAGGGAACCTTGAAGTTGTCAATGAAAAATTTTATATGTGAGTAAATGGGCCAATAATATAGGGCATAATTAACTTTATAAACTTTAAACTGATACTGTCCTCACCTACCGCATTTGATTTAACTGAAAGTATACACGGTATAACTTCAGATTCACTAAAATTTTTAAAACTAAATTTAAGATCGCTATGAAAAACAAGTTCACAATTCTGTTCAAATCGAGCGCTATCAACAGGCATCTTTATTGAAAAATATTCGTTCATATCGTCAGGATCCACCATACAATCTGACTTCATTTCCGATTTTACCCCGAGACTTCTTAGATTGTTCCACAGCAGTTTTGAAGGAAGCTTGACGTAAGCATTCGTAGAAATTTGAAGCCTCTATATCTTAAAATAGGGCAGTAATTACGAAAAGTTTCTTATCTGAACAATCGGTTGTGGGGGATATATACTATATATACAACCGATCTCATTAGTTTTTTCAGATAACAATACGTGCAAAATACGAAAGTATATGGTGAAGTTTGAAGCTTCAATCTGATAAATTGAGGAAGATATGACAAAAATCCTCTTTTTCTGAAAAATCGGTTGTATGGAGGATATATGCTATAGTGGTACGATCCGGCCGGTTCCGACATATGTGTAATCGGACACAAGTTAGACCAGTTTGCTATATTTCCAACACTTGATGCATAGATGGAATTGAAAAAAATACACGTTGGTCGAATTTCGACCACAGGCGATATTAGTAAATATTATTTTGTTACAGTAATTTCGCTTGTTACTTTACTTTTCTACTTTTCTAGCATTGTCCAGTCACGGTTGCACATATTCATGCACATTGAGTCTTTCATTTTGCCTTTTCCTTCTGATTAATGTAATTGATGTTAAATCAAACGAACAAACGCTTGAATTGATTAAATTGGGGGGAAAATGAATAAATTCGCACATGCATGAAGCGGCAAGTCATTTGTTTGATTTCAAATCAATGGCGAGTATTTTAATTTGAACAAGTTGTATCGTTGAACTTGATCATGTTACAGAATGAGAGCGAACTATGTTGTGTTCGAATTTATCCGTTCTCTAATTGATATGTAGAATATTTCAAAATTTAATCACCTAAACGCTGTGTGGGTACATATTAATTGCCTATTATTTTCGTATGCAGTCATTTTAAATATCTTTTATATAAACGTGGACGTTGTCGTCATCCGACTTCGTCCATACTTAGCAGAAATATTTGTGGTTATATAAAATGTATAACTATTTTGGCCAAGATACTTTTATTATTCATCAATTTATGGCTCTCTTTAGAAAATGTTTGCCAAAAAGGGGCTATACCACGCCCACTTCCAAAATTTCGCTTTCATTTTTATAAGTTTTTTGTCAAAGATACACTTTAGAAGTAAAATAACATTGAAATAACGTGTTTTTCGCAAGCATATTGCTTTTTATAGTTATTCCCCCATGCTCCCTTTAAAAATCTCTCATATGAAAGTAGGCGTGGTCCTTAGCCGGTTGCTTCTATATTTCCCAGGCTGAATACTTTTTTGAAGTGTACAATTGGGCCAAATTTATTTTTAATTTTTCTGTTGCATAGAGAGCTGCGGCCGTTTTTTGGTAATGAAACAAAAATGTATTCTTTCTTCATACCTACGCGTTTCGACGCAACAGCGCCATCCTCAAGGTATTCTCTTTTTATTAAAAATAAACATGAAAAATAGCAATTAGCTATAAACACTCCCAATTACAATATAATTTTCTCTCAATATAATATTTTTTCATTGCATGTTGACTCAGCATGTAATGGTATTTACAAAAATATATATCTAAATCCTTAAGTTTCGCCTTACTTTGTACATGATTTTCTTACATCACACAAACATTAATACGTATAACACTTTTTAACACCAGTACATTTAACATTAAGTTATTTAAAAATATATGGCAGTCTCCCCCCCCCCCCCCCCCCTTTTAATTGTCAAGTTTATTAATTTGTATCATTTTATCACAGCTGTATATGCACTATTTGTGTTGTTGATATATTCTTTGAAGTTTATGACGTTTCTCAGCTGTTGTTGTATACGTAAAGTTTCCAGTGTTAGTCGTCGTTTTTCTTTTCTCTCTATGTCCAATATTCTAGCGTTGGTGAAACCACCTGTGTGATTGTTGCTTTTCAGATGTTTTGCCAGTGCTGTTGTATGCTTTTTGTTTCTGTCGACCATTTCATGTTCATGTAGTCTTATGTTGTACCAATGTAGCCCTTATCTATCTTTAGTTTGGTAAATATTTTATTTAGCGTGATATGTGGTTTGTGAGCATAACTTAGGTTTTCTTTTTCTACAATTCTTTTTTGTGTTTGATTGTTTGTCAACCCTGGTACGTATGTAACGCCAGTATTTTTTTTTAATTCCCTTGCTGTGTATTTTTGGTTGTTATTCGAACTTTTTCCATAAGCCGTTTTACGAGTGCAGCCGTTTTACGAGTATCTATTTTTGAAAATAATATTTCATATTTTTTCATTGTTTTCTGCTGTAAATTCATTGTCGCTTAGAATCTTAATTTTTCGTATTAGGCCAAACGCAGTATTTATATTTTGTTTCCATGGATGGTTTGAGTGATAGTTTATTATTCTACCCGATGCAGTAGCATACCAATTTAGTGTAATCTTTCTATTTCTCCGATGTATCTCCATGTTTAGGAAGGCTATCTTGCTATTGTTCTCTTCTTCTTTCGTAAACTGTAGTTTGGTATGCTGCGCGTTTAAAAGTATTCAGTATGTCCTTCCACGTCCTTTATCTTTACTATTGCAATTATGTCGTGTACATATTTTTGTATGTATTTGAAATGTATGTTTTTGCCTTTCAATTCAGCTAAGCTGTAGTCCCAAAATTTTGTCAAGTGCGATAATGGGTTACCCAAAGGCATGCCATAAATTTGAGTATAAAGTATTATTGTATGTGAAATAGTTGTTGTCCCGAAGACAAATTTCAAGAATTTTCTGGAATTGCTTTCTTTAGGTTTTTCAATTAGAAGAAAATTTTTCTAAGCGGGGTCGCCCCTCGGCAGTGACTGGCAAGCGCTCCGAGTGTATTTCTGCCATGAAAAGCTCTCAGTGAAAAACCCATCTGTCTTGCAGATGCCCGTTCGGGGTCGTCATAAAACATGTAGGTCCCGTCCGACCAATTTGTAGGGAAAATCAAGAGGAGCACGACGCAAATTGGAAGAGAAGCTCGGCCTTGGATCTCTTCGGAGGTTATCGCGCCTCACATTTATTTTTTTTTTATGTAATACCACGAACAGTATTCCTGCCATGATTCCAAGGGCTTTCGATTTCGCCCTGCAGAACTTTTTCATTTCCTTCTACTTATTATGGTAGGTATCACACCCCATTTTACAAAGTTTTTTCTAAAGTTATATTTTCCGTCAAAACCCCAATCCAATCACCATGTTTCATCCCTCATTTCGTATTTGGTATAGAATTATGGCATTTTTTTCATTTTTTCGAAATTTTCGATATCGAAAAAAGCGTGCGTGGGCATAGTCGGATTTCGTCCATTTTTAATACCAAGATAAATTGAGTCATATAAGTACGTGAACTAAGTTTAGAAAAGATATATCGATTTTTGTTCAAGTTATCGTGTTAGCGGCCGAGCGGAAGGACAGACGGTCGACTGTGTATAAAAACTGGGCGTGGCTTCAACCGATTTCGGCCATTTGCACAAAAAACAGTTATCGTCATAGAAGCTATACCTTTACCAAATTTCACAAGGATTGGTAAGTGTTTGTTCGATTTATGGCATTAAAAATATTCTAGACAAATTAAATGAAAAAGGGCGGAGCCACGCCCATTTTGAAATTTTCTTTTATTTTTGTATTTTGTTGCACCATATCATTACTGGAGTTGAATTTTGACATAATTTACTAAAGATATTCCATTTTTTATAGAAATTTGACTTAAATTTGTTTTTTTAAATGGGCGTGTTCGTCATCCGATTTCGCTAATTTTTATTAAGGACACATACAGTAATAGGAGTAACGTTCCTGCCAAATTTCATCCTGATATCTTCAACGATTGCCAAATTACAGCTTTCAAAACTTTTAAATTACCTTCTTTTAAGAGTGGGCGGTACCACGCCCATTGTCCAAAATTTTACAAATTTT